>NW_013952909.1:115734-122709 GCF_001266775.1 Austrofundulus limnaeus | reverse complement strand
ATTTCTGATCGCACAGGGATCACTCAAACGTGTCCTTCACACATGCAGGAAGTAATTTGCGTTAATGAAGGTGTGTCAGGGGAGGTGTCTTACCTGCGCTCAGTTCCACGTTAATTGTGATGTACAAAAGCAATGTGCGTGGATTCAGGCGCATGCACAGTTTGATCCATCTGGATTTTTTTGTGCGTACGYCGTTTTCTGGATTTGACCGTACGTTAGGTTTCAGTAAGAAATCCACGCAACTCCTTGTACATGAGGCCCCTGGTCACCTAATGCCATCCCCAGTACACATTCCTTCCTCTGCTGCACTTGCTTCTCTTTCTAATTTGTATAGACAATTTTGTGTGGAAGTGAATAGTACAGCTAGAGGAAGATTGAGAAGCAACGAAAGCGTAAAGGCATCAATGCTGCCATTTTCACTCCAGCATTTTTAATGCAGGCCAACTCARAGCAATGGGAATGCACCAAAGACACTTGAATCAAGGTTAACGGCAGCCTGGGGGGATGGCTATCAAATTTATCTAAAGCACAGTAAAAAAGGATAGAAACAAATCCTATTAGAGCTACTGTATTGATCGGTTTAAACATCACCTTTTGTACAGGAGGAATCTACATTTCTTAGAATTATTGTTGCTCCTAAACTTTCTAAATGTAAAACAAAATGTAAAAATATGCAGTTTTTAACTACTTTATCTCAGCATAGAATGGAAATAAAAGTTTCATATTCAAACATAAATTACATGCACATCTAAAAACTTCAATTTTAGCCATTAGTAGCAATGGTGGAGGCGTTATCACTTTAAAATCAACAAAGTGCCAAAATACATAAATTTACAACAATGGTGTTTGAAGACACATKGAGTTTTAGATGACAATTCAACTCTGGAAGACTAATTGGCCTCACCTGCTACATCCTGCCACTGCGTCACAAGCACAGCTACATTCAGTCAGCGTCTGACAGTCAGTGCATAAAAGGGTCCTCTCCAGTCACCCCGGCTGCTCGCCAGCTGAACGTCAACCTTCCACCTTTATTTATTTATTTATTTATTTATTTATTTATTTATTTTTATTCACCGTTCTTTAACCAGGCAAGTCCCATTGAGATCTCAAATCTCTTTTTCAAGGGAGGCCTGGTCTTGAAGGCAACCTATTGTACATCCTCCAACCTTCTTCTTCTGGCTTCCAAGGACTTCTATCACCTTTGACCTCCACCACCAGTGTCAGGCCCCGGGGGGAATAAAATACTCCTATCCCTCAGCTCAAGCAGCTCATCGGAGCTTACATCATCTCACAGCGCTCGCATCCTCTGCCGGGGTCTTAGCGCCAAACTCTGTCWTTCATGTCAATAAACTTCCTAATTTCAGTCTGTCTTTGTGTAAGTCTTTCCAGGTTGAATTTAATTTAGACAAATTCAATTCAGAAACCTGGAGATGGTGCAGCTTCATATTCAAATATTCAGATTCATTTTGTTAGCTTTAAAAGGTCAGCTTATGAGTAAAAGGTTTTTTTAAATGATAATTTATCAACATTAGTTGTTTTTTGAGCAGACAGAAGTTTGCAGTTTTACATTGTTCTACACAATGACAACTAAATTAATCTCATTGCTAACTGTGTTTGTTCCTTTGTACTCTGCAATCAGTTTCATGACTGAAGCAGACTGCTGTATCAGCACGGACCAAAATGCTGCCATGATTCCAAAAACAACTACAACTTGCTTTTAGTGTTGTAGTACTTGAAACCAGACTTGGTCTTAAGACCGGTCTCAAGACCACTTTTTGATGGTCTTGGTCTTGTCTCGGACTCGACGGCATTTGTACTTGGTCCTGTCTCGGACATTGAGGACTCAGAATTTTATTTCAAGACCAGTCAAGACCACAACTGTGGAAATATCACTAAATAGCTAGATTATTGTCCAATTTATTAGTTAACATTCTTGCTTACATTGGATTTAAAATGTAGCTACTCGTTCAAATTCAAACCTGACTTATTTTCTATTTATGCATTTTTGTTAGCGGCTTTCACCCATCCCCACTCTCTTCACTCACACCCAGCACTCCAGGAAAGTAAGCAGTGGTTCTCGGGGAGCGGTTAATATGTCTTCAAAATTTTAAAGGGGCGGTATTATGTGCTTCCCAAGCMTATATTTAAATTTTACACTAAAACAAAGTAGCCATGTCACATTTTCAGCTTATGAAAGAGCTATGTATTTGTAAAAATCCCCAAAACAATTTACTTCTCATCTTGACAGTTTCTAAACACCATGAAATATGTCTCTGTCTCTTTAAGAAAATCAAACCACTTCAGTCGCGCCCATTTCAGCACGTAGCCTGCCGGGTGGCCCGCACGTGCRCTATAATGCAGTTTACATGGCATCTGAAAATACATTTCCTCAAAGGTATTTTGAATCTGAAAAGAGCTTCACTGAGTGAGAAGTGGTGTTGAGAGCAGACAGTTTTGAGTTTCACTTTCACTTTCCCTCGTTTGCTGTTATTGCGAGAGCCTGCAGGAGTCATGGGCGGGGTGTGTGGGGCGGGGGATGGGGAGGTGCGCTGTGTGATGAGGAAGTTCAGCTTAAAGACACATCCCAGGGTCTTTCTAGTCCCCACCTGTCGTTTTGCTCCTCAGCATGGCTGCCTAAAAACATTGCAGGATTTCTCAGACATGCAAGAATGAGTCAGAGCAAGGCTTTGGGCATGTTTTTTATAAGAGTATAACATGATATAAAACTCAAAAAGTTGATTTTACATGATATTGCCCCTTTAAGTAAAAAAATTTGGCTACACTTTTCAAAAATAATTTCATTGTAAAACAACAACAAAGAAAGCTATGGAAYAAATCGTGTGCCAGCAGGAATTGAATTTGAATTTCTTAATTTGAAACTGAATGCACTGGTTTGAAAATGAATTTTTCTAAATTGAAACTGAATTTAAAGTTTAGAATTCCAATTAATTTGCTTTGAAACTATTTTGGTCTATTAAAAATTCAGTTTGTCTACTTTCACTTTGAGTTCCATAATTCAACTTCAGTTCTAAAATTCWGATTTTTGTGCCGCACATCYGGGTCCTTGAGAAATCCTGCCAGAGTAATCAAACACAGATCGTCTGATTTACATTTCACATCAGTGAAACTTCCTTCTGTAATGTAACAGAGTTGATGCAATCCATCATAATAGTGACAAAAARCAGACAGTTATTTTATTGCAGTGATTAATTTTGCCTATAGATAAAGTTACATTTACATCCCGTCATGGTTCAGTCAGCAGCAGGTGATCTGCAGCTGAGAGCCATGTTATCTGAGGACTGATCCGTCTGTCAGTGCTTGGGACCAGGAAGGAGCTCACAGCAGAACCCGCTGCACATCGGAGTCCCTGGACCACCCTGCATTGTCAAATATCACTCTGTTTATCACTCGGTATTTTTACTTGGACTGAAAACTTTACATTGTAAATACAAAGAAAGACAAGACAACTGTGGCAAGTCTACCAAAGTGAGTGAAGCGGGCCCTCAAAGATGCGTGCTCAAATACTTTGATTTTTTAGTTTACTGACAAATAAATGCACTGCTAAACTATGCAAACCAGATCAGTAAGCTGATGATAGAGCAGTCATGGGACTCAGTAGCAACAAGTGTAAAGCATTTTACAGAGCAGAGCTAGTTGTGACAGCAACATGCTGCTACAAACTGTCAACCAAACTGGTCTAAATAGATAAAAATCTTTCCTCAAGATTCAATACCCCACATTTATTTATGTTGTTCATTCATATGTTTAACTCTGACACTAAATTTATAAATTATGTTGAAAGACTTTATTTATATTGTATTTTTCTYTGTATGATACGCTGACAGTAGTTTAAGCTGCTGCCCCTCAACTAGAAGGTTGCATGTTCACCTCCTGGCCTGGGCCTTTCCAGGTGGAGTTTGTATCAATGAATGCATTGTTCTCCAGGTACTCTTTTTTTCCCAACAGACCATAAATATTCATGTTAGTAACTCTAAATTGTCTGTAGTTGTGAGTGAGAGTGTGAATGGTTGTTTGTATCTTTGTGGCCATGTGATGGAATTRTCCAGTGAGCCCCACCTCTCGCACAGTGACTACTAGAAATAGGGCAGAGACCCAGGAAGGAAAAGTGGGTAAAGAAATGGTTGGATGTACTTGAATTTTAAAAACAGTTTACATACAGTAGATTTCAGAAATTGATTTTTAGTCTATAGTCTGTATTGACATATTCAACTAATAAACTGAAAAATCCTGAAGTAACTCAAAAATCTATTGTACGCTAGTTTAACTCGGTGGTTCTATGAAAGTAAGTAAAAGAAGCAAATCAAWCAATTTTGAATAATTAAAAAAATCGTTTTCCCAACATTGAAAATATATTCAAACTAAGTAAATACACATACACAAGGTATCACTGTCAACAAAATATCTCAGTAGCTGAARACAAAACRCTTTCCACTAAAACTTCTGCTCATTATACTAAGTTAGCCTAAAGTGTGACATTTAGACACATGAGATTTACTTTAAACTAAAGAATAAGCTTCTGCAACACACCAACAGATACATACAGACACACATTGCCTAAAACTTCTACACTAACAAGGCTGTATCCCTGCAAGTCAGTCCCTGCTGATTGGCATATTTTTGTTTGAGAAATGRCTGTTTTGTGAAGGAAGCACTACATGGCTCAAATGTCCTGCTGTATAAGCTCTATTTACTTTGGCTTAATTATTGTCAACTGGTTTTCCAGAATCACATAATATCACAGTGAATGGGCTCTAAGATGGATTGTAATAGGGAAGTAAAAGACAGGGAATTTGTGTTAGACTGTCTATCAGCATGTGGCCAAATTAAATTAGATGCACTGAGAATTCATGTTGGCTAGTGGGGCAAAACTGCAGTTTAATGACAAGATGAATTTGTGCTAATGAAGTACTAAAAAATGATAATTTGTTGGTAACAAATACACATTTTTTACAATGTAAATGTCAACAACTGTAATTTTTTCACACTACTGAACATATAATTTGCCTCACTTCTTTTGCCCTGTTGACCTGTAAAACAAATAAACTATTCTAAGATGTAACATGCAATTAGGAGAGAGTACTCAATACATCACAAAATGTAAATCAGATGAAACAACTGCAGAGGGAACAGCAGCATGTTTAATGAGATTAAAAAGGCACAAAGCATTCTTCTTAGCTAGCAGCAGAGGGTGCCAGCACATCATAAAATCACCTCACCAGGCAAAGTGTCCCAAAGTCCAGTTTGCTCATCCAAAAAACATTTAAAAAAAGCATAAAAGACATGAAAATTTGTTGGCATTAAGTACTTGTTCTTTTTCTTGAACTTACCTGGATTGTATTGTTCTATCTTTCCTGACATACACAGAAGGCTTTGTTGGAAATTGACATGGTCCAGAAGTTTTCTATTTTTTTTCGTTTCCAACAAACTCAATAGAAACTCAATGTTAAGGTAGCTGATTTTAATTTGAACGGAAAAAAATAAAATTACAAATGAATAAGGAATTTTTGTGTTTTACTGCATGGGAAGAAACTGTTGCGCATATTATGGTAATACATTGAGATACATTGGAGAGACAGACAATTTAGTTAAAAAAATATATCAAGCAGAGATGTGGGATGCATTTGGATTCAKGACATTTTAAGGCAGATTTAGCATTTCTCTTTCACCCCTCTGCCAGTGTCAGATGAAACCCAGAGTCTGGTTAAATCACAGATTGCTCTTTCTCTCTTCATGCCTTGTGGCAATGGGAAAACCAGGATAAGACAGCCACCTCATCAGCCTGAGGTGGCGTAAAGCTGGCACTGTCAAGAGAACAGGGAGAGAAAAGAGCCTGGCCTTCCCTGGGGGTGGCTTCAAGAAATTGTCTCCATCTGCTCATCTGGGGCATCTCTGACAGCAACAAAAATGCTCAAACGTTTATTTTTATATTTCACTGTACATGTATTAGAAGTACACACAGTCTTGAGAATATAGTATGATATCCTCATTACTTAACTGTTTGTAGAACACGTTTTCAATGCACCAAACACGTAACTGTGGATTTTTGTTTCTGTTTCTGACAATTGTTAMAACTTTTTTTTATTCTGTAACTCCCATTGCTTATAATCACCATAACAAGTTAGTGATCAAAGACATACTTTATGTTCTGGACATCTGTTACTGGCTCATGTTAGGATCAATTCCAAGCATGTCTAATTATGCGAGACTGGTGCTATGGTAAAGGCACATAGTGAAGGCTGTGTTTAAAATCAAGAGACAACTATTGGTTTTGCCTTTTAAGTGCAAATTGTGCATTTACAAAGACTTCATTTCTTCAAGATGTGCAAACTGCCTGCTGCCTTTTAAGAAAGAAATCACAGAGTTATAACTGTTTGGRATCAACTTAGAAAATAATATAATGTATCAATTCAAACAAAACTACAAAATCATGCAGTTTGATAAAGTTGACTGTAACAGTTAACAAGGTTTTTAAGTCTCTGTGACATCAAGATTTTGTAATGAATATGAATTCATTTTTGGAAAAATGACACTACTCATTAATTGCAGCAACAATTTCAAGCCACTGACATGAAGATTTGAGATATTTGCATGTGAAGTAACAGTGACGACAAAGAGCAATGTCTGAACTGGGCATTGCTACAATGATGCTATGTTATGTTAGYGAAAGCTAACTAGTTAAACTGAGGTCCTCCATACACATTTTTAGTTTCAGGCTGAGTCATTTCTACATTCTGCTTTCTGTCATGTGGATGGACGACCTCATTGACCAGCCCGGTGGCTGCCTGGTGGGGCTTGGGTCCCCTGGCCCTGTCGGGCCTTGGCCTGGTGGGAGGGGGTGCACCCTGTGGATCCGGGTCTCGGTGTCCGTGCCTGGTTCTGCTCCAGTGTGGTGGGGGCCGGCGGGGCCTGTGGTCGTGGCTGTTGGCTCTGTGGGTTTTGCGTGTGGTTGCTGAT
>NW_013952909.1:112771-114597 GCF_001266775.1 Austrofundulus limnaeus | reverse complement strand
CTTCAAGGTAGATAGAAAAAAATCCAAGAATAAAAGTTAAATTTTATATATTTTTTGAAAATATTTAAAAATAAATAGAATACATTTCTGATATATAGTCTAATGGTGAAAAATGCGCTTGTTTCTGTATTTTTTCATGCACGGAGGACCTTTGTGTTAAAGGAAAAAAAAAGCTGACGTTTTTGTATGCAGTATCTAGGCAGAATTCTTCCTAACTAGGTTTTTCAGGAGTCATCTCAGAATTTAACTAAAATACAAATGAGAGTTTAAGTCCAGAAAAAATATTGGATCAGCCAGTCAGAATTGGAGTTATAGCCAGTAGTCATTTTCCTTGAACTTTTACAGGAATGCCAGGGTTTTGTAACCGTATCGCTGAGCATTTTTTTCAGAAGGCACAACACCTGGACACCCTACACTGAAATTGGCAACAGGTGGACATGCTGTTGTTGCAGAATTGTCACTTTTTTTTTTATTAATAAAGGATAGACACAAGGATGGACTTTTCCTGGGACACACAACCTAGTGAGGACATTCTGTTCATCATGGGGACAAAAGCCCCATTCCCATAAGGGGAAATACGATTGGTGGGTCAGGGGTTAGGATTAGGAATAAGGTGTGAATTGAGTTTAGAATAAGTTTAGGGTTAGGTATGTATTGTGTTGATTAGGTTTAGGGTAAKGGGTCAGGGATAGGCTATAGAAATAACCAGCAAATGAATGTGTGTAAGTGGGAGCCATTTTTAGAATACACACCTACATGTGGGGACCAACTGGTACAAATGAGGACCTAAGACTAATTCGCATATGGGGAAATGCCATTGATGGGATGGGGGTTAGGTTTAGGACCAAGGTGTGAATTGAGTTTAGGTTAGGTGGAAAATAGTCTGGGTAACACTGACAGTATTCCTGGGAGGAAATGCCTGCTCTGAAGGCTCGGTGCTAGATGCGCTTTGGGTACTCACGCAGGGTGCATGTGCAACATCGCCACTGGTGAAGTTGTTGTAGTATTCTCCAAAAGGACATGTGGCAGTACACTTTCTAACATGAAATGCCTTCCAGATTACGATCATGTCATAGCAGCAGACATTTTTTCTGTTGCCTTGTGCTTGATCTATTGTTATATAAGGAAGTAAACTCTGGAAGACATTTCAAACAATTAGTAGTATGAAGGAATTATGTAATTACACATTAGTTTTATTATACCCTTTATCAAATTCAGCATAGCTCACATTCTGAGTATTATCTCCCATTATTACACACAATTTCATTGATTTTTTATGCTATGTTAAGTTACATCACCAATGAACTGAAAGAAATCAGAAATTAGATGATTCACAGGAAAAACTCCAATACAGACCAAGTGAAATGAGGATGTGCTAATTTGTTACTAATGAATAGGAAAATGAGGCAGAATAGAATACATTTTTTACCCCCTTCTGAGTAATTGGACCAGATGAAAAGTAAATCAAGGATTTTCAGTTCTGACTCAACACATGCAAATCAAAGATTTCAAATAGTCGCACTTCCTGCAACAAGCTTGCTTTGCCGAAGTCATTAAAGCTGCTTGCTCTCATTTACTGCATGATGAAAAAGTACTCTTACTAACTTCAAGAGCTCATCATGAACTCATTTTCTAACTTGAAGTGATGGCTTTAAGATATATTGGGTGATACGATATGATGATAATGAGTTCATCATGAACTCATTTTCTAACTTGAAGTGATGGCTTTAAGATATATTGGGTGATACGACATGATGATAATGAGTTCATCATGAACTCATTTTCTAACTTGAAGTGATGGCTTTAAGATATATTGGGTGATACGA
>NW_013952909.1:105515-112468 GCF_001266775.1 Austrofundulus limnaeus | reverse complement strand
CCTTAAGGATATGGGACACCCAAGTGTAAAATAAAATGATAACACATTTTCATTGTTAAGCTTATACTTTCTTAGTGTAAAGTCCTAGCTACATATTTTACGTTATATGTTATTGTTATTTCRCTCACTATTCTTATATTTTTGGCATTTTATACCAAATGTTAAATAATACATATACAGTAAATATATGTTAGCAGCGTTAGCAGCTACGTATAGCAGCATTAGACTTCATTGTCCTGTGGTAAAAACAACCACTAACACTGCTGATGATAGCATTTTAAATTAAAATTCAAAATAGGTTTTTTGAAAACAAAATGTATGATACCTGTGGTTCAGTAGGTAAAAGTGCAACTTGGACACCGGCCACAACTACAAGTTTGATGTCTTGTAGGGAAGCGTTAGCAATATTGCTTTTGTCTCAGGATGATGATGCCATAAGAGCCGTGCAGCCGTGCAAGGACTGCATCTGGCTGTGTCCAAATTCAGAGGCTGGTTCCTCCGAAGGACCCGGCCTACCCGACCTAGATGGGCTGGGTTCTTGGCAGACCATGAAGCATGGAAAATGTGGCTGTAAATGTGGATGGTCTAGCCTCCCGTCCTTACCCTGGCGTACGTCCTGTCGCCTAGCACCCGTGACAATGCTAAACAGAGGCAAAATTAGATCGAAAGTAGAAAAAATATCAATATATTAGTATTAGTAATATCACAAAACAACAAAATTAGTTTAAAGGCAATATTTGAAAAACTAATACACCTGCCGTGGGTGCATGTTTATTTTGCTATTCCAAGTTGTTTTATAAAATATTTAAAAACATGTCTATACAAATGACAGAAGTATTAATATCCCAACCGCTTGAAACTTTCAATTTTTATACCACCTCATTTTTATTAAAACATATTCCTTTCTCTTGCTTTGTCCGCCTTTACTAGCAAAAAAAATCTCTGGTAGGCCTGCAATGCATTATGAAATATTTCCAAGTTCCACATTCCAAATGTGTTGCATTTCAGTGGGAAAAATGAAAAGAATTTTTAAAATAATAATACTTTTCACATCCAGACAGACATGAACATTTTAAGCCTTCGTCACTAAACTTGTATGGTGTGAAAATGCCAGCAGATTGGATTCGATGTGAGTTTAACTTTTTTTGCTGGTTTGCCTGTGACAGGGCAGGGGTTGGACAACTATGATAAAAGCCTCTTCAAACATTTGCAACCCTCTGGTCAGCACCGACTGACAGCCAAAATGGGTCTAGGCTTTAAGTGGCTGACACTTTAAGTACAGTCACTTAATTTTTCAWGGTACAGTCACTTAATTTTTCATGAACTGATAGTGAGGGCTGTTAAGAGCAAGATCCAGCATCAGGCTAGAGATTGACCAGTAAGCGCAGATCTCCATCTTTAAACAGCAATATGGCCACACAAGCAGGTAGTACTACCTCCTCTCTCAAATCGATTGCACTTCAAAAAGTGCATTTAATGCAGGGCAGAGATAAAAAAAATTACATTTAAACATTTTCAAATTTTAACACGTCCTCTTTTAAACACTGATAAGAACTAAGTGTTTGACTGACTAAATCTGTAATAAATACAGAAATATTATAAAAAGTAAAACAAAAAAGTTTTACTCACTGATGAGTTTCTAGTGAGTAGCTACATTATGGCAGATTTAGTTTATGTTTGGTGACTTTAAAGCAGCTTATTTTCAGACATTAGTACTGTGTTATCCAACTAAATTGCTCAGTTACTTCAAGCCAACAGCTCAGGGACAGGAATTTATTACATTTATTTTTATTTCATTTATTTTTCTTAAATTAATTTTGTTGCATTTAATCATAAATCTAAAGTTTACCATTGATATGAGAAACAATTTTCATAATAAATTAAAAAAAATTATTTATTTATTTGGGAGGGACACCCCCCCCCCCCCTCCACCCCCAGTGGGCCACACGGTAGTCACCCTTGTATTTGACACATGTGCTTTAGAGGTATAGGGCAACAGACACACAAGCCATCAGTCAGAAATGCAGAAGGAGTGGGTGATGAAGTTACTGATACTGTGTGAATGTGTTGTCACAAAGGTTTAAGCACACCATGGAAAAATAAGAACCAAAGTCTCAGCATATAGTATGCTTGATGAAACTAAACACAAAGATTCAAGGATCTGCAAAAAACAATACCTGCATGTTCCTGTGCTACAATTTGTCCCATATTTTATGCAAATACAGCAGTTTGTGAAATCACATGGTTACGCTCGTTACAGACTCAGCTTCCAGTCACAATAAAATGTTTACAGACCGTGGAACCAAGTAAACCAGAACAATTTGATTAGATCTCATGCTGTGTTCCTGCACAAAGCTCTGCTGTGACAGTGACCGTCATAATCGCAACAAATCAAGGCCCCGCCAGACGGATTTAGTTTATTATCTGACAATCAGAACATTGCTTTTTTTTTTTTTTTGCCTTTTTTTTTCTAAATCTCTTATTGGCTTAAAGGATAAGCTTATTAAGACCGACCTACAAAGCTGAAAGAGCTTAATGTTGTGTTACATTTTTCCTAAAGATAAACAAGCGTACAATTTTCCACCTCATCCTGACACAATCTACAATTCAGATATTTACACACAGAAACACATACGCACTTAAGTACAAAGAAACCAGCACCAGAGAGCAGCCATTAGTGCTTTGAGCTTGATCTCATTATATGTGGCCTCCAGCAGGTTAAAGTAAGAGTTCAGACAAGGTAAGAGACAAATGATGAATTATAATACAGGCTCTGGCAGTGCTAAAGCAGAGCTTCTCTATCAGTTGAGGAAGAGTGAAGTATTCAGAATCAGAGCCCTTTCTTTGAATGGATGACCTAGTTAAAACTTCACAGGTACATTTAGTCAAATTCCAGGATTGGACAGCTCTCAGAAAACTCTGCAACAATTCATTTTCATTGGATTAAAAATCCTAAACTACAAACTGAACAGAGAAAGCAGACACACTTGTTTTTTCTGTAAAGCAATCTGTCATAATACAATATTTGAAAAGATTAAGGAGGTTTTAACTGGGACAGTGTTAATGCTGTAGTCTAAACCTCTGCTTGTTGAAATAATTTAAATTTTTGATTTAATAATGTATTTGATACTGTATATGTGGCTTAAAACTAAAATTACACAATGATGAAAAATTAAATAATTAATAAAAAATAAAATCTTAAATCAAAAATGTCACAAATTAACTGAAGAACAAAGGATTCAATGTTTTGGAATTGTTTTAACATTTTTTTGACATTTTAGGGGGTGTATTTTCCAGGCACATTGTTTAATTCTATATCACAAACTACAGTTTGTTACCTTCTGTTCTCATGAAAATGCTGTTTATATCAAAAATAAAATTGAATTTGCATATCTGCCTATCTAATCACTTTGAAATTGGCCTCTGTCTCGTTAAAAACATCATACTTTTTCTGACACTCCCACTTCAGCATGTCTTCACAACTATGCTTTATGTTGTTTTTAACCATTCGTAAAAGAAAATTCCAACCATTTTTAAGGAACTGCATAATTTTTGGGAATTGAAACAAGAGGATAGTTTCCTTGGCATCCAAAAATACAATTTGCTCAACTAGGCATTTTGAATCCGAAAACGACTGGACTGAGAAATAGTATTACAAGCTCAACAGATGTGCAGTTCCTCCAGGTGTTTGCTACTTGTGGCTGCCGCTAGTAGTGGTGGAGCTGTGTGTGTGTGTGTGTGTTGGGGGGTGGGTTTCTCTGTGGGCCGGGAGTTCAGCTTGGGACTGAGCTTCAGGGAGGAGCTTAAATAGGCGGCACTTTGTATGAGCAAGCATTTTGACTACCACCAGAGATTCAAGGATTTCTCAAACATGCATGAATAAGTCAAAGCAACACTCTGGTTATGTTTTTGATGAGGGAATGACATTATAACATCATATAAAGTTTAAAAAGCCATCTTTTCTTAATACCTTCCTTTAAGTTTTGTATTTTGCTCATTTTTTAATTTATTACAACTAACATGGTTCTTTGTAAATCTGCTGTTGCAATAAAAGTCAACTGGGTTTATTTTATTACTTCTTGAAAATGTTTCACCTTTCATTCAATTCAATTCAAATTCAAAAATACTTTAATGATCCCAAAGGGAAATTACATTTCGAAACAACCTATCCAAGAGAGACAGAAACAAGAATCACATACATGGAGGTACAGACGCACCGGGCTGCAGCTATAGGGTGGTGCTACCTTTGCCTTAGAAGAGAAAAAAGCTAACATGAGGGGTAGATGAGTGATAAAAAAAAGAAAACTCTGCATAGAGCACATTTAAGCCAGCAAAAGCTGTGATTTGAGGGGTATGTGTATCTGAAGCCATGGAAATGTTGTTTGTACGTATGTGTGCATCTGTGAAATAAGACAGTGAAACCAGTCCCAACAGCCCCACCCAGCCATAGTTTCTGAATGATGTAGTGTTTATCAGATCCAATTGATAGCTCTCGGACACCAGTTCATAGATGTAAGTGGGAAAGAGGATGGTGGGGGAAAGCATCAGTTTGTATAACATCCAGGCTTCAAAATGCTTTGTCAGATGTGAAGAACTAAAGAAAAAAAGTTTTCTTGTTTCTTGATAATGTTTTTTTTTTTTTTGAAGAATCTTCCAGCAATGAGAAGAAGTTTTTTTGACCTCTGTTTAACTATTGGGGATGGTCATGTCCTAGAAGACTGAGAATTATACCAATGTATTCTTTATAAACCACAGATCATTGATGCCTGACAAAAGACGAGACAGACAGATGAGCAGACAGACAGGCAGCTGGTTAGACGGTAACATAGAGATCTGAGGAGGGACATCGAATAGAAGCCCTCTTTGCTCACCCCTACACACACTTCTTGTTTCATCACTCTCCCGGCACAAAAAGCAAGATGGGCTACACGGCATGCCATTCTGTTCACCACAGTCACATTACACATTACCAAACACTACACTCCAACATCAGTGAGTCAAAACACAGATTAATAAGGAAAAAAAAAGTGTCACATGTAGGGAAAGACTGAAAACTTTATAATTATACACTACAAAAAAGAGGAAAAATAAATTCACTAATCTGAATATAAAACTAGAATCAGTATCTACTGCAAATAGTAATTGAGTATCAAATACAAATATTTGTCAGAAGAAGAAGAAGCAGATACATAATTTTATATTTTCTCATTAGAAAGTAAACCGAGCAGAGTGCCTTGTATGCCCTCAAAAAATGAAATAATAAGTAGGTCCTCTGGATGGTAGAGARACTTCTTCAATCTGAGGAGTTTCAGGTGAACTCAGCCTTATGAGCACTGCCTCTACATGGTGGACAAACAGGTTGGCCACATGCAAAAGAGGACCATCAACCTAACAATAGATTGTTAGTGCCTTGATAGACTCAATTGTTCATAGAGGGTCATGTGCCTTGGCACCTGACTATCCTGATTATCTGACTATCTGATTCACACCTTTTGCTCACAGGGTGCTGAGTCATAATTGCAATAACAGTATTGTAGGAGGGGGACAACTGGACATGGAGGCCTCCACCTCTGTTTAATGRTGGACGGTTTTTCTTTACAAAAATGGCTTCCTTTACTCCTCTCTCAAATGAACGTTCCTCTCTACCAAGGATTAGAACATCATCCCTGAAAGAGTGATCACTGGCCTGTAGATGAGTGTAAACTGCAGAGTCCTGGCCTGATGATGTTGTTCATCCGTGCTGGCTCATTCTTTTGAACAGTGGCTGCTTTGCTTCCCTGATGTATAACTGATCAGAGTCATCCTGCTTATGTCGGTTGATAGAGGCATGTAGTCTGTTCTGAGCTTTCAACACCGTTGATCACGCCATTCTCCTAAAAAATCGGAGTGATATAGGACTATCTGGGGTGGTTTTAGACTGGTTCAAATCATATCTCTCAGATAACTCTTTCATCGTCTTGGTAGGGCAGACATATTCTGACTCGGCCCAGCTCACTTGCGGTGTGCCACAAGGTTCCATTCTGGACCCAATTCTGTTCCTACTGTAAATCCACCCCCCGACTCAGGTCATCAACAAATTTCCAGACATCTCCTGCCACTTCTAAGCTGTTGACCTGCAGTTATGTTCCTCCTTTAATGACTCAACCTCWCATTAGTTAAACTCTCTTATAGATTGCGTCTCCAAAGTAAACCAGTGGCTCACTGACAACTTTGACAAGACAGAGGCCCTGATCCTGGCCCCAGAAAATAAAATCCCAAAGATAAAAGAGCAACTAGGTTCTTTGAGCCCAGCTGTCCGGCAGTGTGCGCACACACTGGGAGTCAACCTGGACTCAGATCACTCACTAGATAAACATGGAAAAAAAATCTGGTTTCCACATGTTATTTCAATCTGTACAATATCTCTAAACTTTGGCCTCTGCTGTCTGCCTCAGACCTGGAAATAGTAATTCAGGCTTTTATTTCAAGCCTTATAGACTACTGTAATAGCTTGTTCACCTGCCTGAACCAGAAACAGGTGAGTTGCCTTCAGCTTATCCAAAACTCTGCAGAACTTCACTGGCTATCCGTTCAGTTAAGGATCATGATAAAATTCTAGTTCTCACCTTCAGAGCGCTACAAGGCCAGGCGCATGACTACATTAGAATTCTGCTTTCCCCTCATAATCCTAGACGTAATCTATGTTCTCAAGATCAGAACTCCTTTTAATTCTGTGTACTTGTGTCAAGCCTTGTGGTGACTGTGTCTTCTCTTCCACAGWCCCAAGACTTTGGAATGCCCTCCCCATTCATCTACACTCCCTCAGTAACATTGGGCCTCATGCAAGAACATGTTCGTATTTTTATCCTAAATTTCTCCTACTTTTGTTCGTAGAAAGGGTTCGTACGAACATGTCACGTCAGATTCAACAAACACTTCTATCTTCAGGAAACGTGCGTAAATGAGCTGCGTAA
>NW_013952909.1:94487-102796 GCF_001266775.1 Austrofundulus limnaeus | reverse complement strand
TATATATATATATATTTTTTTTTTTCAGCTAAAGATGCACATCAAACTTTTTTTTATTTTCTGCTGTAGTTGTGTATATTCCCGCTACACAGAGGACATTCCTTCTTATTAGTTGCAGTTGTATTTTGTTACCCTTCTACCTCAAATTTCATTGGACATTTGTGACTGTTATTTTTTTGCAAGGGTCACCACAGCAAGCAAACTCGCACAAAATATTTGAGAATTGTTTTTCACAGTATGCCCTTCCCGATTCAAGCTGGGCTCAAATCTGCAGCTGCAAGATGATGAGACTACAGTAATGACCACTGAGCTACTGCAGACTTGAATATTTACTTGAATTTAAAGCAAAAATTCTTAAAAAGAAAATCCAGGTTTATGAGGTCCAATGTTTAAAACACGTTTAAAATAAAAGATACACAGGACATAAAAGTTGTGGCAGATGTGACCTGTCCAAGGTGTAYCCTGCCTCTCACATGCAGAACGGAAAAGTGGAGGGTCTTCCAGCTGCAGTTGTGGATACAGTAGATTATTGCATACATGAGGCAGTGGATGGTCAACAATATTTCTCATTGCACCTCTCTAATGTTCAGCTGTAGCTTACTCTATTCTTTAATACTACAACTTTGCTTTCTTTAGTCTCCTTTTTTTGTCTTATACACACAGCCCAATCTCCTCCTTAAAAGCTTGTTGGTGTTGTTTTCCTGCAAGAGGAGCTCCTTGATGTTTCTGGTAATCCATGTTTTATTAGTGAGAAAGCAGCAAACACTCTATACTGGAACCACCTGAARGAACAATTTCTCATGCTTGTTACCGCAACCCTCCTGGACCTTTAAAGTTTTTGACCTCATTATTTTTTTTCAAGCAAAGTCCTTTCAAAGAGTTTTCCAAAACCAGATCAATACCTTCCTGTGACTAAAGTAATGATCAAAGAGCAGTGAGGGGGAAAAGAAAAAAACACAAACAAAGATGAGCAGCAGATGAACGTGCTGTGTGGCGTGACTGTACTCTCCTTCTACACAGAAGCATCTTTTATTTTTTACTTGTTTATTTTTCCTCCACAGTGAGGTGTTATACTAGGGGAACATATAAACAGTTCTTCATTTCTCCCTCGAGTTTAAATCTCATAGCAGTGTATAAATGATTTTCAATACCCAGAATCAGCAGCTGCAGTCTCTGAGCTCAAGTACAAAAATATCCCAAAATGTAATCTTTTGCCTAGTTTAGCTAAATAATTACACTTTTGGTTATAATAATATATTTTATTTGTTAGCACATTTTAAGACAACCAAAGACGCTTTACAAAGAAGGAATCAATACTATACAAAATTGCATCATAAAAGCACAGAATAAGAAGAATACGTAGAAATGAGCGAGTAGGTTAACTTCAACAGATATGTTGTGATTTAAAGATAGGAAAAAGAATCAATACTGCAGATGGAATATTTTGAGGAAGAGAGTTCGAGAGTTGAGGAAAAGTGAGAAAAATCTTGGTTTACCTTTGTGCTGAGGTGGACAGAAGACATGATGTGGTGAATGAAGCAAGACAAACAGTGAGTGCAGGAAGTAATGCTAATAACAGCAGTAATAATACAAGTATTAATTGTTTCTCTGTTTCATTTTTTTTCAAATCAGACTAAATAAAGGAATGAATAACAGGCACTCAAAATTGAAAATATAATTTTAAATTGGGACAAAGCCTTAAAGTGGGACACTTCTGTGTATATACTGTAAGAGAACACGTGTTTGGTGTAAACCACATAATACCAAGAAAATAACCTCATCCCAACTGTGAAACGAGGTGAAAAAGTCATGATCAGATGGATTCTTGCAGACCCTGATTATCCACTCTATATTGAGTTCCAGTTTCTTCAATCCAGAACCAGGTCTCGGTTGCCCAAATGTAGGGCTAACAGACCCCCAAATGTAGGACTAACAGACCTAAAAACTCATTCTTTATGAAACTTCGTAATTTTATTTTCTTTCTTTTTTTATAGCGTGTGTGTGTCTAGTATGAATGTTTTTATTTTTGTCTTCTGACTGTGCATCAAATTGTCCCTTCATGATTAATAAAGATTCTTGTACTTGAAGGGTTTGGGGATACTTCGCTGCAGCAGAACCAGACCAGCTCATAATTATCAAATTTACAATGAATTCTACTTTGTATCAGAGAGTTCTAGAGGAACACTTAAAACCATCAACAAAGAAATAGAGAGTTCATTGAGGAAAGGGGATTAGAACAAGTGTTATTATCTATTACCTTTTAAATTTTCAGTGCTTTGTTGCATTGAGTCATGAATTTTAAATTCACATTTTATTTAAAACCTATTTTTTATATTAAATAAAGTTTAAAAATGTTTGTTTTTTTTGCCTGATGTGTCCCATGGGGTGCCAGTTGAATAGTCTTTGTTCACAGTATATATGTATGTATGTATGTGTATGTGTACTGTATGTAATGCAAAAAGTCATTGCATAAATGTAAGACAAATTTTAAAGTGACACAAAGCAATATCATCCAGAGTGCAGAATCTGAGTTCAACCAGAGAATAACAAAACCAAAAGAAAGAACACATCTGTATAATGAAGCCACTGGTATCTGCTTGTTCTGCAGTGACACATGCAAACACATTTGTTTTTCCATCGTCACTGGTGACTTTGCGTTGACTTCCATACATACGTATTTCAGTCATTTCTATAGCCTAATTCTGACCCTTTATCCTAAAACTAGCTTGGCCATTACCTTCCTWCACAAGTCCACTTGATTCTAATCTCCCTTCCAACTGGGCTTTCTCCCACTGACTTGGATTTCTCTGGTAGAATTTCAAACGGGCCAGTCAGCAAACAGGTGTTGTGAATGATGACGTCAATTTTCTGTGCTGTTTTAGTCAGGACTCTGTACCACAGAGCAGACAGGTCCCCACAAACCCAGGAACCAAGAAGGAAAAGTCACACAAGGCAGGCTCTAGAGCAATGTGTTTATCCTAACTGGGCCTTCCTGAAAGCAGACAAGAAATCCAAACAGGATTCCAGCCTGTAGAGATACAGCTGTCTGCCTCTCACCCCTCCTGCACAGGGTTTTCTGGCATGCGTGGAGCTACCTCCTTTCCAGCTGCACCTGGTTCCAGTAATGAGGTTCAAACATATTTAAGGCCTGAGATGAGATCCAGTCTTCGCTGGAACATTCCGTAAATTTGGTACAGCTTGTTCAGCCTTTAAGTGATCTCCTGAGAAACTTTAAAACTAACCTGCATTGCTTCTGTGTTTTCTAATGACTCTCTTTGTGGATTTTACTGGACCTCCTCTGCTCAGCTCCTTCAGAGAAACTCTGCCTAAACCTGCTACTCACCTCTCCGCCCTGCAGCTCTCCTCCAGAAAGACTCACCTGCACCTCCTGGACTTCCACCTCTCTTCCTGGAATATAACCCTCCTCTCCAGGCCAGCCTCCTCTGATACCTGTAAGAGAGGAAACATATTTCAAAACTAACTCCCCTGGAACCATTATTAACTTCATCTTCCTCTCTCCACAGGACTTCTCTGTAAATACTAATTATCATACTGTAAATAAAAATCACTTACCTTTTCATACTCTGGTCTCCTCATCATTGTCAGTTGTGTCATCTTCTGGGTACTCTTCATTTTACTAATCCTAATAGAATGTTCCAGCTTGAAAAATGAGTACTCAAAGCAATCCTGACAATTAGCTGGTTCTCCAGCTGCTAACCAAACAAGAAAAACACATCTCCATTCATGAAAAGATCCTTCAGCAGGTTCTGGAACAACAAAAGACTCATGGAACCAATATGGATAGACTTGGGGGTATGGTTCTAAATGTTGATCAAAAAATAACCTCTGTTTTACCCTCTGCAACCCACCACTTTATCTTCAGCCTCAGCTCCTCCGTTGACTCCTGTTCAAACCTTAACGCAGTTAAAGGAACCAGACGTACGACCTCGACTTTTTGACGATAACCTGGATCACTTCGGTGGATTTTCACTTCAGTGTTCCCTAGCCTTTAATCAAGCCCCAGTGGCTTACTCCTCAGATGCTGCACACATTTCTTTTGTAATCTCCTCATTGCAAGGAAGAGCCCTCCAGTGGGCACACTATTAACAAAACTGTCAATAACACTTCTTTTTCTGTTTTCATGAAGGATCTACAAAGAGTTTTTGATCGTTCTCTCTACCAGGAGACTGCTGCTAAAATATTGTTGACTTTACGCCAAGGTAACCAATCAGCTGCCGATTTTTCGGTTCACTTCCGAATCACAGCTCAAGAAACCGACTGGGTTGAGTAAGCTCTGCAGGGCATCTATTTGAATGCTTTAAACGATGAAATAATAGCATCCAGAGATGAATCAACTGACCTTRACAATCTCATTAATATAACCAATATAACTGCCTTTGTGAGCGTAAGAAGGAAAAGAACTACAAATCCTGGCCTACCATTCACCGGAGCAGCACTTCATTTCTGCCTCTAGTTAGCTCTTCCCCTCTCAACACAGTTCCAGCAGATACAAGACACAGACACAGAGCCTGAACCTATGGAAATAGGACACACCCACCTCACTCCTGAAGAAAGACAAATATGCTTCTTAGCAAAGGAATGCATTTACTGTGGCAAAAAATGTCATTTCAATTCGCTAATTGCCCAAACCAATCAAAAGGACGAGCCCACTGGTAGGACAGGAAGTACAGGTGGGTGAAGATAATTATTCTCCTTAGAATCGTTTTTGTGTGAGAATCATAATTTATGTGAACAATAGTATCCTTCCTGTCCTTGCTTTAATAGACTCCGGAGCAGAGCAAAACAATCAGTGACAGTCTGGTGGAACAACTACAGATCCCCACCCATACATTACCTCATCCTCTTTCTATGGCAGCCCTCACTGGACACAACCTGACATCTATCTTCCAAAAGACCCATAATTTACATGTCATCATTTCTAGTAATCACCACGAGGAGGGTGAGTTTTTTTATATTTCCTTCTGCTAATCCCCAAGTAATACTGGGATTACCTTGGCTCAGAAAACCCAACCCATGCATGAACTGGACTGAAAACAGGGTAGAGAAGTGGATCAATTATTGCTTGAGTCATTGTCTATGATCTGCTGTCTCTTCACCCATCATTTCTTCCACTGTTGATGAAGAGATTGATTTATCCACTGTACCCACCTGCTGTCACAACCTTTCTCAAGTATTCAGTAAACAAAAAATCTTATCTCTTTCCRCTCACAGACTTTATGACTGCGCCATTGATCTCCTTCCAGGTGCTCCACTTCCCTCCAGCATAACTTTTTTTTGCGTACGCACCGCTGTACATGAGGACCCGGGTGAGTTTAAAACAAACGTATTGTACTGTATCATTGTCCTGTATGTAAAATTAGGTGTGCATAGTTTAATTCAGGCTTTGTTTGTGAAAACTAGTAACAAATAGTTCAGCTCTGTCAGCAGGTAGATCCATACATATATCAGATAATTATTCTCTCCATGGTGTCCAAGTTGTGTTTGAAATGAACAGCCATTAAAGTTTGAACAGGAATGTTTTTATTAACAGTCAGAATGAATCAGAAGCTGTATAAATGTTAGACTGATGGTTCAGTTGTTTAGATTAATTAATGGTTCTGRTGTTTGAGACTGTGCAGACTTTGGTACTTGTGATTAGACTCCATGGCATTCCCAGTGGCATTGTATCTGATCGAGGACCACAATTTATATCAGGTTTGGAAATGTTTTTGTCAGGTCTTAGGAGCATCTACCACTTTATCTTCTGGTTGTCACCCACAGAGCAATGGACAATCTGAACGCTGCAATGAGGAGTTGGAGGAGGCACTCCACTGTGTTGTAAGCAACAACCTTTCTACCTGGAGCCAGTATTTACCTTGGATTGAATACGCCCACAACTCGCACACCTCTTCCGCCACTGGACTGTCACCCTTTGAAGAATCCATAGGATACCTTCCACTTTTCCCTCCCAGGAAGCCGAAATTTTGGTTCCATCTGTCCAACACCACCTACGCCATTGCCATAGGTTCTGGCACCTCACTAAGGAGGCACTCTTGAGGACCAAGGAACAAAACAAAAAGTTAGCTGCTTGACACTGTGCCGAGGCTCCTACTTACAGAGTGGGACAGGGTTTGGTTATCCACCCGGCAAAGCAACTTCAAGGACACTCCTAGAAAATTGGCTCCCAGGTTTATTGGTCCCTTCCCCATTCAATGTGTCATCAATCCATTTGCAGTGAGACTCCTTCCACCTAACTCCATGAAGATCCACCTTACATTTCTTGTTTCGCACATCAAACTTGTACTGGACAGTCCTTTGAGCCCGCCTACTGTCATCCACCCTCCCACCCATCTGATCTATGATCCCCTGGCACACATCGCTCGTGGATGTCAGGCGAAGGGGCCGTGGTTACCAATATCTTGTAGACTGGGAGGGATATGGCCCTGAGGAGAGGTCATGAGTCCCCAGATGTTTTATTCTTGACCCCTCCCTCATCTCTGATTTTTACAGGGCACATCCGGAGAAGCTTCAATATTCATGTTGATGATGAAAGTGATAGCTTAAACATAGCTTTTAGTAATTTGATAGTGAATTGGTTTTACTCAAAATATCCATAAATCTACTCACTCTCTTCATAACACCCTTGATCTAGTTCTGACGTATGGTATAGAGAGTAAGAATTTAATAATACATCCTCACAATCCTGTTCTCTATGACCATTTTTAATAACCTTTGAGTTTAAATTAGCTGACTCTTTAATTTTCTACATCTAAACTCAGATAAGACAAAGGTTGTGGTTTTTGGACCTGAACATCTTAGGAATAAACTTTAGAGCCTTTGGACAAGCAGCTTTTTCGGTATCGCTCAGTGGAATGTTGCTCCCAGTCATGTAAAAACTTGCAGTTCTTTTATTAGTTTTAAAAATAATCTTTAAAATATCTTAATTCTACCCAATGTTGCAATCATTCAATTGCACTGGGTAATTGATTTTAGAGTTATTTCTGGTTGTGTGGGTTGGAGGGTGGGGTGGAGGTGGGCATGATTTTATTTTTGGAGAGTGGGGTGGGGTGTTCTATGTACTTTTTAATTGCAAAAGGTTTTATTTTATATTTTTATTTTTCTGTTTTTTTCCCCTCATTTCTATTTTACTGTTGGATGTTGTTTTGTTTTTACTGTTTGATGGGACTACATATGTAAATTAGCCTAATATGGTGCAATGCATTAAATTATGTTTTAATTGCACACTGTCCCAAATAAAATAAATAAAATCATTCATTCACCTCTTCTGGATGGCATTAGTCTGGCCTCCAATTCTAATGTAAAGAACCTTGGTGTTATATTTCATCAGGATATGTCTTTTAACCCCACATTTAAAATGTTACCAAGACTGCCTCCTTCCACCTTTTGTAATTTCACTAAAATTAGAAACATTYTGTCCAAAAATGATGCAGAAAAAGTGATCCATAAGTTTATCAAGTCTAGGCTGGATTACTGTAATTCTTTATCTGGGCATCCAAAAAACTCTTTAAGAAGTCTTCAGTTDATCCAAAATGCTGCTGCTAGAGTTTTAATGAGAGTTGGAAGGAGAGATCTTGTTTCTCCAGTTTTAGCTTCTCCCCACTGGCTCCCTGTCAAATTCAGAATAGAATTTAAAATATTACTTCTAACATMCAAGGCTCTCAACAACCAAGCTCAATCTTATATCAAAGATCTTATTGTTCCATATTTTCCCAGCAGAGAACTTCGCTCTCAGACTGCAGGTTTATTTGAGTTTTTAAAAGTAGAATGGGAGGCAGAGCTTTCAGTTATCAAGCTCCTCTCTTGTGGAACCAACTTGCAGTTTCTGTCTGTGTGGCTGGCACTCAGTCTACTTTTAAGACTGAAGACTTTCCTTTTTGATAAATCCTATAGTTAGACTTAGGTTTCCTGAGTTATTCCTGCTAATCTTTAGTTATTATAGTTAATTATTTATGCTGCTATGGGCTTATGCTGCGTTCACACCGAACGCGATTTCAGCTTCAAAATTGCATCCAACGCTCAAGTTGGTCGCTTGTGCACTTTGAGGTCAGCTCTTGAAGCGCTGCACGCCAAGAGCCTCCCCGCCCCTCCCTCCTCTGTCGGGCTCTGTTTAATGTCGGACGAGGAAGTGGCTTTGCTTTATTTACAGAGAGCAAGAGCATGTCACGTTCATCAGATAATTAATTCATAATTAATTCACCAGATAGAGACATTCTGAGTTTCATCACCCAGGAGCTGCAGGAGAGGCTCACAGTTTGCTTTCAGGACTATTTTTGTCCCAAGTCCAGTCT
>NW_013952909.1:91107-94338 GCF_001266775.1 Austrofundulus limnaeus | reverse complement strand
GGTTGACGCGGCGCGTCGAGCTGCAAAAGTCCAGATTTTCTAACTTCAGCGATTTGCGCCTCAAGTACGTCGAATGCTAAGATCATTCAAATCCTTCAAATTGCGCTGCTTTAATCAAGCTTGAGGCGCAGCAGCACTTCCCGATGCTGATTGAAGCGCGTCCACCATAAACTTTGCATGTAAACCTGATGCTCCTGATGCTGAAATCGCGTTTGGTGTGAACGCAGCATTAGACTGCTGGAGGACCACATTTCCTCACTCTGCTGTTATCTTTAATCTCTCTCCTCTACATGTTTGTTATAATTACTTCGATCAATGACATGCTTTCTTTGTCTCTCTTCCAGAGGAAAATACACCGGGACCAGTTCTGTGTTTACCTGTGTCTTTTTCCTGTCCCCCAACCCAGCYGGTCAAGGCAGATGGCCGCCTGTCCTGAGCCTGATTCTGCTGGAGGTTTCTACCTGTTATGAGGGAGGTTTTCCTCTCCGCTGCTGCCGGTGTGCTGCTCAGAATGGGAGACTGTGATGAAGCAAAGATTCTGCGCAGTCTGCTGGCTTCTTTAGATTTATTTTATTTTTTGTACAGTGCCCTAAGACAACAGTTGTTGTGACTTGGCACTATATAAATAAACTGAAYTGAATTAATGGAGACATTCTGTGATGAATGGAGGTTTTGGTGTTCACTTTCTGCTTGGTTCCTGCTCCTAAGTGCACCACCTGCGTGCAATCTTCCTGATGACATCCTGGGCTTTAAAAGTGTCTCCAGACGGACGAGTCCTTGCTGATGCATAACACCATTTTTGGTAGTGCTTAAGCCAACTATAGTTATTGAAAGTTTAAGATTATTGTTACTTACCTGAATGTTTTTGCTCTTCGAGGAAACCTTCGTCATTGCACTGTCTGGAGTTTTTGGTCTGCCCAGGATCATCATCAAAAGGAACCAAGGAAGATTTTATGGTCTTGCCACTCTGCCTGAAGAAACCATTTTATATCACAAAGGAAACCTCACCTCAAAGCCGACTCATTCTTCAGAAACCTGTAAGAAAGAATTTTCATTATCTAAAGATTTATCTTTCATGATCCAATCCATATTGAAGAAGACTCACCTGGAGTCTTCTCCTTTTTTCAGATCTGGACTTGTACATTTTTCCCAGCACCTGTAAATAAAATCACTTACTTTTTCATTCCCCTCCTGTGTTTGGTTGGTCAGTTCCACTCATTTGCCTGACTTTCTGAGTTCATGTCACATTCATGACCCAAAATATATTTTTCGCACTGCCACAAAATTTTACACACAACTTTTACTGTATTACCCAACAAATCATGGGTGTGTTTTAGATGTAAGTTGTAACATTTAATGGAGTTTAAGAAAGTAAGAATCAGCATTGTCCACACTTTCACTAAAATCAGTGTTAATAATTATTTCCATTTTCACAAAAAACACTGCAGAATAAAGTGTTGGTATATGATATCATGGTGCACTTTAGAATTTTGCTTAATGTGGTCAAAAAAGCCACACACAGTCCAAGTCACTAAGTTAATACTAATAATAAAACTAACAAACAAAAAAATCTCAGATATTAGGTTCTGAAGGTTGGGGCAAGATGGCGGAGGAGTAAGACGTGTGTCGCGTGGGCTCCCGCTCCAACTTGTTCTGTTTGTGGTTCTCTACTGAATGTCCTTGCTGTTTTGAGCATTTGGTCTGTCCGGACTCGACCCCTGAGTGATTCTTGCCTGGAGGAGTAGAAGAATGGCGACAAACTTAGGAAAGACAAACAGCTCTGCGGCTGTTAGGCTTGACGCAGACTACAGCTAAAGCCGGATGTTCGACACCTCCTTCTCCCTCCCGCGGCAAGGTGGACGCACTCACCTTGAAGTCTGACATTCTTGCCGCTATAAAAACCGATCTCTCAGCTGTGATCAAATCTGAAATAAAAGCGGCTTTGGCTGAAGAGTTTACTTTTATTAAAGGAGAGCTACAAGCGGTGAGATCGGAAGTGGCTAACGGCACAACGCTACTTCGCGCCGACCTGGACCACCTTAAACAGAGTGTTAAAGAGGTGGAGGATGGCTTGTCACCCTGGTCCGATGAGGTTGTTACTCTACACACCACCGTGTTGGAACTGAAAGAAGAAGTTGATGGGCTCAAAAAGAAGTGTGACGATTTGGAAGGGTGCATGAGAAGGTGCAATGTGCGGATTATTGGAGTTCCTGAGACGCCAGAATCCAGCTCCATTTCAGCAGTGGCTAAACTGCTAGCGGAGGTTCTACAGATGGATAAAGCGCCTCAGGTTGACTGAGCCCATCGCTCTTCAGGTGGGAACAAGTCAGGCGATAAGCCGCGGTTTATTGTTGATAAGCTGCACTATTATCAAGAATGTGTGGAAATATTGCGTGGCCATCTTCGTTTTAAGGAGGCTCCGATTATCATTACATCTGACTACATGGCAGATGTGGCCAGGGCTCGGGCGGCGTTTATGGAGGTGAGGAGGCTTCTTCGCAACCGACGAGATATTCGCTACGGCTTGCTTTTTCCTGCACGGCTCCGCATCTCTCAGGGGTAGGAGAACGAGGAGTTCCTGGACGCCAACAAAGCAATGGATTACATTAAAAGGAAAATCATCTCAGCGACAGACAACTAGGACCAGCGTTGACCGCAGGTCCAATCCTCATCGATCCATTATGACTGTCAGGTTGTAATGAACCTTCCAGCTTTATGTCCCACGCTATATCTTGATTTAAATTTAGATTTTATTCTGAGGGACAACATTCCTTTTTTGTTCTATGTATGAGAGTTTCACAGGGGGTCTGTCCAGATCTTGGTTAGTGATTTATTTATCAGTGCAGCAAGGAGCATAAACAGTAATAATATGTTAAAGTAAGGGAACCCTTTTTTGTTACTGTTATTTAGTTATGGCGGGAGTCCAGGCATGGAGTTAAGTTCCCTGGTATAAGCACAAATGTGTGGATTTTTTGTTTGTTGGGTTCTCCGTGTTTTTTTTAGGAGAAAGGGGTGGGACTATACCGGATCTACCTGTTTTGAGAATGTCTTTTTCAGGTTATTTTTTTGTGATGGTTTGTGTCTATTGTACTACAGTCCAATTGACCATACATGAGCAGTTCTAATATTAACAGGTTCATCAACAGTCACCCAGTTCACTCTGTTTTCAATACTTGGAGTTTAAAGGGAATAACTTCTCTAAATGATCTTTATATAGACAATAAGTTTGCC
>NW_013952909.1:84318-89996 GCF_001266775.1 Austrofundulus limnaeus | reverse complement strand
AATCTTATTTCTTAATAATAGATTAAATATACAAAGTGGTCAGTATTGGCAAATAAATTTGGCTGATTGATCAGTCAGTCTATCTTTAGATTTTTACATGTGAATTTTTCTTTAGAATAAAAACAGCAACATACAAAACAGTGTACATGTAAGGTAATGTAATTACCAGTTTAGCTTTTCAACTTTGCTGAGGATTGTTGAGATTCAAACAGCTTCAGGTTTTTTGTACTTTTCTTACTTTTGTGGGTACAAAAGTAGCCACCTAGGTACAAAATGACAACTGCTTAACACAAGGTGCAGGCATGAAATAGCGAAAATGCAACTCAGCCAACACCCTTCAAACCAATTAATAATGCTCTAGCTTCAATGCAGTTCATCTGAACAACCAAAGATGTTTTACCAACATATGATTTGAGCTGAAGAACATACTGAGATTGGATCACAGATGTACTATAAAAGAAAAAAGAATAAACATCTTACAGAATTGTCTTAAAAATAACTTGGTCAACTCATTTTCCAAATAGCTTACCTTAGAATCATGRGAAAGTTAAGTTCTCACAGCATTAGAACCAGATTCTGTCTCCCTCTTCAGAGAAAACCTGAATTTAAATATCCAAAATTCTAAAATATGTTTCATTTTATAAAAGTAATTTAGACACCAGCGATGTTTACAACTTAATACACATAGAATAATATGATCATCTTTTCAATATTGTGTCAAAATAAATAAAAAATCTTCCACTCACCACTGTGAGCTTCTTGTTCAGGCGTTCCTTCTTCTTTTTCTTCCTTCCTTGTGTGTGTGCCAGGTGGGGGTTGTTTTCCTGGTCTGACAACTGGTGGTGATGGTAATTGTTCTTGCAGGAGTCCAAGCTCAATTCATTAGGAAGTGTGGGAGGCTTTTTCTTGTGCATGTGTCCTGACTGGTTGTCTCTTCTGTCTTGTGGCTTTAATGCCATGTTCTTCTACAAAGATACATGGAAAAAAAAAAAACGACAGGAAAATGTTTAAATTACAAAAAATGCAACTTAGCATGCAGATGAGTGGTGTGTACAGCAACATATACAGCATTAGAAAACCTTTCAACACTGTAGTCACTCACGTATTAATTTATTTTGCTGAACCAGAGCAAAGAACTGTCAGCAGAAATGGGTAGTGAGTTCATAGAGGCTAACAACCACTGAAAATGATGTGAGTGCCAAATTTAAAAGAAGATTCTTTTGGAGAGAGAGAAAAAAAAACATTTGTAGTCGAATAGTATTGTCTCAAATCTCCCTGCAGATTGTGTGTGCGCTTTAAAACCAACAGTTTTGAAGTGAAAGTGACTCAGGTCACCAAATAAGACTTATTTCACAGTTACATTTTCAACAACACTAAAACTAACAAATGCTGCACTGAAGGTTTGTTTAATTTCATATGGTGACATGGTGTTGACTCAAAGCTAAAAATGTTGCTGGTTCACAACCCAGGAGTGTAAAGTGAATGGATCGATCGATCGATGTGAAGGAAAATGTATTGTGTAACAGATTTTTTAATGCATTATGTATTCTTTTTAGATGTGTCAAGTAACAAAGTACAAATACTTTGTACAAATTTTAGTTTTATCGTGATTTTATGTGCATGTGTGCATATGTGGGTATGAATTGTTTTATCCTTAGCTAAATGTGATAAGATTGTTGTGAAGCACTTTGGTCAACTGAGGTTGTTGTA
Source organism: Austrofundulus limnaeus (assembly GCF_001266775.1). Lineage (NCBI taxonomy): Eukaryota > Metazoa > Chordata > Actinopteri > Cyprinodontiformes > Rivulidae > Austrofundulus > Austrofundulus limnaeus. Next base: position 88,286 of record NW_013952909.1, on the reverse strand, counting down.
AATGTGCTATATAAATACAATTTGACTTGACTTGACTTGTTACTTTACTTAAGTAGAAATTTAGGTTATTTATACATTAGTGGAGTAATTATTTTTCAGCCTACTTTTTACTTATACTCCTTACATTTTAATTACATTTTCTGTACATTCTACTCCTTACTTTTTAAAAATGCAAAAAGTGTTTCATTTCTATTTAACTTTGACTTGTTTTTATTCCAGCTTTTCATTGTTCAGATAAAAAATCTATCCAGTAACATGGAGCTCTTGGATAGAGTGAATTTGATTGTGGTTGGATGAGAAGTGGAAATATATACCATTCTGACACCCTATTGGATTGAACTCCATCATACCTGTATGATACAAATCACATCACATTCCAGCAGGACATACTGTAGCAGACATAGTCTAGAATGAAGATGATCATGGTTGAAACAAGTAGTCTAGTCAGTTAATTACAAAATTTTCAACATTAACATTTTCATTTAACATTATACTCATTATTGATTTTGTGTGTGTGTGGGGGGGGGTAGTACACTATACTATAGAACCCTATGGCACAGCCTTTTATCCATAGTGGCTTTTTTTAAGTGTTCATTACTTTTACTTTTATACTTTTAGTTTTAAAACCAGTACTTTTATACTTTTACTCGAGTAAAAAGCTTGAGTTGATACTTCTACTTCCAAAAAAGTATTTTTAAACCTCTAGTATCTATACTAGGGTTTAAAAAGTATTTTAAACCCCTAGTATAGATACTAGGGTTTAAAAATACTTTAGTATCTATACTAAAGCATTTTTACATTATACTTCTACTTAAGTAATAAATGTAATAAACTTTTGACACCTTTGATTCTTTTCAAGAGGAGCAGTGTGGCTTTCAACCTGGGCGTGGAACAGTGGACCAGATTTTTACCCTTGCAGAGTTGCTAAGGGGGTCGTGGGAGTTTGCCTGAGTAGATGGCCTTGGGTAAGGGCTGGGTGTCGTTTGGGATATCCCGGTTCTGGTTCCAGTTTCCTGTGTCTGTTCCTGGAACCTGGCGGGTCTGACCCTGTTAGGGATGGGAACTGAGGAGCTTATGTGATTTTGAGGAGCTAGCTGGTCTAGGTTGTTCTGGATTAGGGTGGTTTCAACTTCCCGGTGCGTCTTGGTTTTTGTTTGGTGGGCCTTTTGCACCTTGTGATCTTATATAAAAAAATAAATAACATAAACATAAACTTGTGTATAATTTTGCTTTATATTTTTATTTGTAAATACATGTAAAAGTAATCTAAATATATTCTGTGTATAYATTGCAATTACTTTACCTATTGCATAATGCTATTTTTATATGAATGCCCATCATAAGTATGCCATTGTAAAACATGTCTCACATTTACAACGAAACAATCCATTTGAAAACCCGATGTGAATCGAGCAAGTTATGGTTACTTTAATAGTAAATGCACCACACACATTCAAGTTAAGAGTGGCTATGCTTCCTGTACCAAGMTGTGTGATGACGTCTGTTTTGGCCAACAGCAAGGAAGAGTTATCTAGCCTTTATATTAAATCTATGTTCACAATAATGTTTCAGTGCTCTATAGGGTGGGAAAAAGTCGATTTTGCATAATACAGCAACCCCACCACCTACCTCAAAAAGCTCTGGAAAAGATTCTTGAATATAGAAAGAGATGCTGCTCTGATAGCTCTATCTGCTACTGTAGAAGCAAAAATAAAAATTAAGTTTGCTCCAAGACTGACTTGTGAAGCAGCAGGAAGTGTCCTTGAGTGGAACCCAGTGATCAGTCATGAGAACAGACCAGTATGATGTCATGCCAAACCCACAGTCCAAACATTACTTATTTAAGATTGATTCAGCCTGTCATTTCCTGCCAGTGAAAGCCAATAAGCACTGAAGTGACACATTTCCTTTAAAAACAACTAAACACCCATAAATAAAAAAAAACTGATTAAACTGATGATTTTAAATATTAAATTAAGCTAAAAACTTTTAGACTTTACTTCTGTGACATTCTGAAGTGTTTTTTCCCAATACATTGAATGTTTATGACAAATTCGCTTAATTTTAAGTGCAAATGTTTTGTTGTATTTTGCATTTTATTTATACCAGCCCGATAGTAGTTGATAAGGTTGGGCGAGAACTCAATAATGATTTATGTCACGATAGACACATGTTCAATATCAACAGAAAGCATGTCCAACATAAAATCGATAATCTCACTGGTTATTAACTACTAATGGATGACAATGTTCTAACAAAATAAGACAGGACCTTTCAGCTAAACAACAATGGGAAAGCTAAGATTCACCTTCAAAATAAAAGCTTCAAGCTGTTATTAGACGACAAATGCCCACAAAGAAAATAATCACTTGCGCTTTATTTTGAAACATGTAAACCTGGGTTTCTTTCTCCCTCTTGTCAGCACATTCGAGTAGTAGAGTACTAGCTTGCTGAACCCATCCACTGTTGAAGTATTAATATGAAATTTTAGATTAGATTAGATTAGATTAGATTAGATTAGATTAGATTAGATAGATCTTTATTGTCATTGTACAGAGCACAGTGAAATTACAGTTCAGAACACCCATTCAGAAGAAGACAGAACATAACAAACATAGGAGAGCAGGTGCTCTGGGTCATGCAGCCACAGACCCTGCAAAGAGCAAGGATAATCTTCATGAAGGCATCATGAGGAGGTGCAACCCTTAACAGAAAAACTAAAAACCAGACAAGGGTCGATGAGGGAAAAAACATCATATATCAAGAATGTGACACACTATGGTGTTTATTAAAAAAAATCTCTGCATAGAGCACATTTATTAGCCAGAGGAGTAAGTGAGTTTAGGGGGCCATGTATCTGAAGCCATGAGTGTTGTATGCACTTGTGTGAACATCTGAAAAATTAGCCCGAAGAATCGAGTCCCCAAAACCCGCGCAGCCATTGTTCAGAATATGAATGTTAAGTGTTCATTCTGTGTGGCCCTCAGCTTGCTCCAGGAACTAGATCACAGACAGGTTTGAGAAGGGGGGGGGAGGTGGAGGGCAGACCCTCAGTTGACGTAACCAACCAGGAAGAATTTAGTCCAACAGCTCATGGCCATGTAGGGGAGAGCCAAATCTGTAATCAGTTGTTTTGGGAACAGAAGAGCCAGGCAGACAATAATAATTTTCCATCTGCCTTAATGTCCGCTGATACAACTCAATGTGGCAAATCCAATCAGACAAATAGTGTGGACAAATTCCCCAGAGCCAAGCTATCAGCTTTCTCCAAGATCAATTCCATCTGGCCAGCAAAGTCCAGGAACCACAGCCGGTTCGCGACCACAAAATTAATTATTGATTTAGGATGTTGTTACACAATAAAGAAGCATCTAAAAACTGAAGAGTGTGTGATGCCTCAACTGTTAAAAGCCTGAAGCTAAACAAAGTAAGCTAGCAAAAAACCTGTGGAGTAATGTCCAGTGGAAGTTTTATGTTTTACCATTGTGCCTTGCAAAATGTTTAAAAATAAAAAAAGAAAGACATGCAGTGAAATGAAAAAATGTGCGCAACAGCTTCAGATGAAATTGTGTATAAAAGAGGAAAGGTCACATCACCACTTTGGCAGTATTTCAGATATTTTAAGTTCAACAAGAGTCAGACCGGTGTTGTCTAAAACTAGCCAATAATTATTGATATCAACCGATATTAAACGCTTATATTGTGATAGTTTGTCAGCCATATTGCCCTGCCTTAGTTGTTGATAACTAGTTACTTGAATGGTTTCTTTGAAAATTTTGAAAATAAAATGTTTTTCTTTTGCAATTCTACATGGTTGTGTACAAATTAGTATTTTCATGATAAAAATCATTACACGCTAATGTTCTACGTGGAAAAAAATCTTACATTTGATAGAGTTTTATTGAATTTATTAAACTTCTTAAGTTGTTTCAAATAAAGTCTTGAGGTACGTGACAAATGTATTATTC
>NW_013952909.1:54708-78728 GCF_001266775.1 Austrofundulus limnaeus | reverse complement strand
GTGACATGATTTGTTTGTGTACAAACTAGTAACTGTATCAGAATTTTATATATTTATACTTCTCATTCGACCACAATTAAATTCACTATATCTAGAAGGCACAATTTATATGGATAGTAACAAGCTGGAATGAAAACAAGCAAAAACTATATAAAAGTAACGACTTTCTACTTCTTACCTTTTTTTAAACATGTAAGGAGTAGAAAGTACAGMTAATTGTGTGAAAATGTAAGAAGTAGAAGTAAAAAGTAGGCTGAAAAGTAAAGTACAGATACCCAAAAATTCTACTTAAGTACAGTAAAGAAGTATTTGTACTTAGTTACCTTATAACTCTGCTCGTGATTTGATGAAAAAAACAGCTTTTACGGGAATCAGGTCCTTTTCAAAAGTCTTGAGTTGAAACAATTCAAAACCAGTGTGACGTAATGAGGCTTCGTTTAGAGTAGTCACATGATCATCAGCGTGCTGAAGCAGCACTCGAGACACCATCTCGCGACACTTCTGCTTCATTTGCTCGAAACAGTGTCAAGCATAACATCACTACTCATCCCCTCTTGGATTTGTTCTCTCTTACACGTGGCTCAAGACCACAGCTCTGCCTGATATAGAACTCCTAAAACAAACCGTAACAATCTGATTTGGATTTAAGTGACTGTTTTAATCCGGCGGTAGGATGATCATCTTTCAATTTGATGATTGAGGGTTTGATCTTCAGCCCCTACAGAGTGCCTAAGTGTCTTTAAGCAGGACGCAAACACCTACCCCACCACCTGTGACCTTCATTAGTCAATAGGTGAATAAGAAGAGCATTGCATGTGAAGTGCAAATATATAAAAAGCACTGCGTGAGTGTGCATATAGAGGAAAGGGTGAATGAGAAAACTGTGAAGTGCTTTTCAGAACCTGGTTGAGGTTAAAAAGGTGCCATGCAAGTGTGTACCATTTATTATACTACTTGTCACATTTTTCATGATGCAACTGAACAAGACTGCAAGCTGTGTTTGTAAAGAATGGGTAAAAATATTCAATTTTAAAAAAATGTTCACATAAACCACAATTTTCAATTATTTAAAGCAGAAATTTTGCTCTTCTTGCTGCCCTGCCATATTAGTGATGAATTGTTTTTTTTATTTACAAAATAACCTTGCTGTTCCTAATGACACTAACAGCTGTTTACTGCTCACAGGACATTTCATATAATCCCAATTACAAAAGGAAACGAACACTACTCCTAAACTTGCAACATCTTACTTTTTACTACAGACTCTTGCAAGTTTACACTTTTTTATATTCCTGTGGAAAAGCAAATTACAAAATGGTTTAAAAGCGTGTGCCTTAATTTTGTGATTTTTTTTCATTTTATCTGAATCTTACTGAGCCCCTAAAGGGACATAGATAGGGGGGAAAAGCTCTCGTTCCCATGAGTTAGTAACTCGTGCGCACGAGTTTGTATCTCGTTCCCACGAGTTACTAAGTCGTGCGCACGAGTTAGTATCTCGTTCCCACAAGTTACTAAGTCGTGCACACAAGATACCTCACAGGATCTTTCAGATCRTTTTGGACTAGCTGTGTGTTTACCGAAATGGAAATGCATGACATAATTAAGCTTCATTTCCAGTTTGGCCTGAAAAACAAACACAGGGCTGCGTTACTTGTTCTCTGATCGGTGCCGCAGCTGTCTCGGAGCCTTTCCACCCACGGTTCCTGGATGTTTTCGGTTTTCTTGACAATGGCATAGTTTTACTAAAGCTATCCAGCTGAAAATAAATAAAATCTAGATTAAACATTTAGGAGGTCTACCACCTAGGTTGGAAGGCACTTATCAATATGCCTGATAATATGAATTTAGGCGCAGTGAGTGTAGATCCTCCTCCGGGAGCTGAAGCGGTCGGCTCGCTGTTGTTTGAYCTGGGAAAGCACGCGATCTGCTGCATTGAGATCCAGGCTGTAGCAACGAGGCTTCACAAGACAGCAGATCTGTGGCATTACACATAACATCACACTCATCAGCTTCATCTTTACGCATGGAGCAGGTCTATATATAAAGGAGGYGGTGTCTTATTGAATCTAAAATAAAAAAAAGATTCATATCTGATCATCATTTCAGATGACCTAGAAACCATACTGAATGCATATGTAGGAGCTGACAGCACAGTGAAGAAGGACAGGATTGCGCTCGGCCCTGGGCACATCTTTGAGGCACAATGGCGCAGCGCAAGTGCGCTGCAGTTGTAAACTCACTGTGCGTAACTTGAGATTTTCCTTAGAGTTTTTTTAATTACTAGACTTTTTGTTGCATAAATCAAATCCACGTTCTATTTCTGTTTTTATTTAACAATATTTTAACACTGTGGCCACAGCACATTGTGATTAACAGCTGACTGCATCTCTGCCTTCATGTTTTTCCCTCTTCTCTTGTCCTTCTGCAAAGGAGGTRGAGACAAAAATGAGAAGGCATAATGTTGCAAACTGCATCCACCATATTTAGTGGCTGCAGTCAAAGTGAGAAATCAGCAAGATTTTATTTCCAAATCCCACAAACTGTAGCAAGAGGAAATCCAGCAGCGCACTCACACTGTGCCTTTGCGCATCCATCCATCCATTATCTGTACCCACTTATTCCTTTCAGGATCAAAGGGATCACTGGTGCCCATATCCAGCAGTCACAGTGTGAAGGGTGGGGTACACTCTGGACAGGTCACAAGTCCATTACAGAGACAAACAACCATTCACTTTCTCACTCACACCTAGAGACAATTTAGAGTTACCAATGAACCTAACAGTCATGTTTTTGGTCTGTGGGAGGAAGCTGGAGTACCCGGAGAAAACCCACCCATGCACGGAGAGAACATGCAAACTATACCCAGAAAGGTCCCCGGACCAGGATATGAACCGACAGCTTCTTGCTGAGAGGCATCAGCTCTACCAAATGAGCCACCTAAGTATAATGTAACTGACTAATAATCATCTGCATTAATCTGAACATTGACTTGAACTTAATCAATAAAATAAATTGAATCTAAATATTCTTATTTCTTAGAAATACGTAACTAGTCCATTATATGTATAATCAGTGGAAGAAACTTTTTGTCATCTCTCCTCAAATGTTGTGTGGCTGGCAGTTCACATTTTTCAAAAAGGAAAGAAAAAGTGCACTTTGACAGGAAGTGCTATTCAAATAAAAATTACCCGATTATATTAATTTGAAATCACTCAATATTCTCTTTATTTAGAATTAGATAAACATAAAGTTTATGTTTTATTTAACTACAACGACTGGATTTTACTCCAAACATTTTTATTTTAAATTTAATTAAATTGTTGCCTCAAAATCAAAAACACAATTATATTGAATATATTTTACATAATATATTAATTAAAATGTACATAGCCACAGAATCAGTTCTTTCAGTGTGTATTGAGCTGCAGTAATGTGCAAATTTCCCCACAGTTGGATCAATAAAGTTTCTTATCTAAGTTACTTATCTTAACTTATTTTATCTTATCTTATCTTTAATAGCAACAAATTGTTGTACCTCTGTTATATTTTTTAAGATGTATTAATTTAATTAAAAACAAAATAAACTCTATACACAGCAGAAGAAAAAAGATAAATAAAATGAAAGGCTGCAGAAAGAAGAAAAAAATCCTCTTCTAATATCTGTCAAAAACAGAAACATCGTAAAAATATACTAAGTTGTGTTCACCATTGATATATAATATACTATGATTAACGAGCATTACAAGTGTATTTTAGCTTTGCTTACCTGTTTTATAATCCATGCTGAATCAGATCATGCTTGAAAAAAAAGGCAGAAAACCAAGTAGAGCATTAGCCTTGCTACTAGTGGTTAGCTTAGCCTTGTTTATAATCCAGTCTTGTAAAATGACGGAGTGTAAACTCTCCCTCTTCTTTGATCTACTGCTCTTCATGTCCATCTGATCATGTCCAGGTTCTTTTGGTTTAACCTTCTCCTGGGTTGTTGTCATCAAAAAGTTGTAATAAGAGATGAGCTGTTAGCTTACTGGGTGTACTGAACATGGCTGACGTTGACTCGCTGTCGACACAGATGGACCCCCCACTGCTGGTGTRCGTTTGGAGGTCAGCCTGTGTTTGCAGGTCAGCTGCAAACCCAGGCAGTCCTATACTTTTGCATTGAGAACTTACAGTGCATGTCCAAAACCTTACAATGACTTTTCTATGGGAATCTGTAGCGCCGACCCCCCGCGTGACCCAGAAGTGACTCACACGGAAACGTTCATGCGTAAAATAGAAGTTTACACATCAATACTATAAATTATATGTTTTGCTTATCAGAAAACATATATACCGATATATTGTTGAAACATTTATAACATTTCTTTTGTTATTTTATTTTATTTTATTTTATTTTATTTTTTGTGTACCAAAACTACAAGGGGGTGGCGAACCAGCACCCCCATTGACCAGCCACCACTGGAGATCATACAACACCCCAAGAGCTGCTCGGTCTGAAGGCATTTAAAGAGTAGCGTTCAGGCCTCGAACATCCGGAAGTCARTTTAATATAACACAGAGCTCCAAGACATGACKCCGCCTATTTTATTACATCATCAGGAAGGGGTCCCTAACCTGCTTGATTCATGTCTCCAGTCAATAATAATCTACTCTAAACCCCATTAAATTTCTTCAATTCCCCCTTTTCACACGACAACTAGTCATGTGAACACAAAGGAAATTCATAATCGAAAACCCTGTATGTTCACAGTAAGGCACTATGTGTCTGCAATTATTCTAAGCGTAACAGCACACTGTGGAAACACACTAACATTCCTCCCCTGATTAAGAAAAATAATTCATTTAATCCACCCCAACAATAAAATACAGAAAATACAACCTGAGCTACCTTTAAAACTTAACCAGGTCAACTGTTTTTTGTTTATTTTTTTAGAAACCAGAGGTCCCAGGACTTAGCTCACTGTTGAGAGCCAGTCTTTACCACTGTTCTATCTCCATCTCTCCTCATACAAACTGACCTGGTTACCAATAACAAAATTACTGATTGGTGTTTAACTAAACATTCATGCCTGCTAAGTGTGTGAGTCTAGATCAGTATTACCCTTGAATACTTAAAATGTCAGCTAGGAAAAGGACGTTGGGGTTCGGTCTCCATGCTGTCAATCATGGTCGGCTCCATATGGGTAGTGAAGCGGTGGCAGTGGACCAGGTCCCTCCTGTTGGGTCATCTGGTGGCTGGATCATCCATATTCATCCATGGCTGGATGTTGTTATGAGCTAGTCCTAATTGCCTGAGAGATGGTCCTCAAACACAACATTCTCAAAACTGCGATTCCACACAAACAACAACTCACGACAACTACCACTGTAACCACTGGCATCAATACTGTGGATAACAAACACTTCCAACCACTAAGTGTCTTTGTAAACTAGCCTTCTACCTGGTTGGAAGTACCTGAGTGACTGACCATCTCTATAGACATTGTGCTAAGGCCCTTAATCGCCTTTGTGAATGACCCAACAGATTCTGTGTTCCCCAGAATAAATGTACAGCACGATGCCCCAAAGAATGAACAAACCCCACTTTGTTCTGCCAAAATATAGTCCAAAGCTATTCTATTCTGATAGGCCATCAGGGAAGTAGCAGCTAATAGCGTTGGTCCGAGTTACTAAAAATAGCTCCCTATGCAATATGTGACGTCATCAAGCCCCCGGATGTCAAACTAGGAAGTGCAGCAAGTCCATTACAGCAGTCATGGTTTTCAGCAACAACAAAGAACTTCAAAATGGTTTCGGTAAAGCATTGTTGCTACGGGACCTGCAATAGCGATACCAGATATGCCAATTGTAATGGAACTAATACTTTTATGTTTAAGCTAGTAATTCATGACATCCTTTAATGACTTAGCTTTTCATGACATGCTGTTCATCTGCAGATAGAATGATTAAAGTCAGAACAAGATCTGCTAACAACAGTCATTCTTAGATATCACTTGTGTTAATCTTTGTGTTTTCCAKTGACCTTGTATCAAATCTTGCTAAGATGACATAATGGTGTTTGTTAATATATACAGTATATGAGACCTCTCGAGACACAGTGAGTAGTGTGGAGAGACAGTGACAGAAAGAAGCAGAGGCACAGAGACAGACCAGGTTGTTCTCTGTGTTTTCCTTTTATTGCAATAAAACTCAGCTGATCATCTCATGGAGTACCTTCATTCTTGGACCACGTATTTCTGTCTTTGTTAAATAAATATTGCCATTACAGTTGGTGTTGTTGCAGAAACCACTAGGAGATCGGCAGACCAAGGYCACATTGCAGGTGGACTGATATGAGTGAGCAAGGACTGGACTGCTCAGGACCGTGTCTCCAGCTGGATGAAAAGAACCTTTTTTATGGTAAATTGTTTTGAACAACAGAGATACGCTGGTCACGATTGTGATGGATAATCTTGAATAAGCAAAGAACATTGAATTTTTTATTTTTGGCTGTTGAAGAATCTGAGAATATTTTTGAAACATCATCTGCTGAGAGTGAGTACAGAAAAGCTTCATGATGCCTCCTTACTTTTCCAAAGAGGATTTCTGCCAGCTTMTCCRAAAGGTGACGGTGTTGGAGCTCAAGATTCATCGTCTGGAAGAGATTAATTCTTTGGAGAACTCAACATGGAGAGGAGATGGAAGCTGCTTCTGAGTGTAAAACTGTATGGAACTCTCTTTGTGCCAGACCAAAAAATCTCTCAGGAAGGATTCAGCTCTTAGATGACATCGAATGGCCAGAATTACAGAGAAATGTTTTTTCTCCTCCAGCAAGGAGAAGAAAGCAACTGGCTGTAATCAAAACAGCTGATAATGGCCAGAGAAATGAAGCAGTGTTTCTTCAAAACAGATTCACACCACTGGAAGAAACTGGAGAGTTTGATCAAAGTTCCCTATCTGATCTCAGTGAGGGATCTGAGACCAGATCCAGATCCAACTCAAAGACAAAGCAAGTCCAAAGAGTTTTTCAAGAATCAAGAAATGCTGATCATCACAGATAAAATGGTGAATGAGATCAGAGGCTTCTGGAACAAGAAAAAAGTCATTATCACAGATAAAATGGTGAATGAGATCAGAGGCTTCTGGAACAAGAAAAAAGTCAAAGTTCTGAGTTTTGCTGATAAAGTGTCTGACCTCGCAGAGAAGATTCTGCAAACAGTAGAGTATCCAACTTTGAAGACCCTCATCATTCATACAGGAAGTAATAAGTTATGAACCGACAGTCAGAAATCCTGAAGAAGGATTTTATTCTGCTGCTGAATGCAGTTAAAAATCTAAACATGGATGTGTTCCTCAGTGGGCCCGTTCCCACAGCAAGAGGGGGAGCTGAAAGGTTCAGCAGACTGTTGGCTCTTAATGGCTTTTTGGAAAAGTCCTGTGCTGACCACTCTGTGAGATATGTGGACAACTTTGATCTCTTTTGGGAGAGAAAACATCTCTTCAAGTCTGATGGAATGACTCTGAATCAAACTGGAGCTCAACTTCTGGCTTCAAACATGAAGTATTTCCTGAACCAAGTTCCGGCTGGAAACAAACAACAGGACAAACCACGACAGCTGATGTCTGAAGGACAGCTGGAGAAAACTGAGATATCAGTGGAACACAGCGTGCCAGTTACTGATAAGAAGACTGCTGCAGAATCAGTACCACAGAGAAAGGAGTTATTTCAAGCTGCAGAACTGGAAGAACAACTGGATTCATCAGCATCACAAACAGAGGATCTCTTGGACTCTGAGACCCCCAACAGGACAGCAAGTGTTATGCCCCCTCCTGGATTTTACTAACAGCATGAAAGAACCTGGCGAGATTAATATCAAACAAAGACCATGCCCAAATCCAGCTAACTCTCATCTTCCAGCCCCAGGAACTAAACCAAGATCTACAAAAAAGTCGCCTTGATTTTTTCCCAATGCACCCGTATCTGACCTCAAAAAAGGCTTTCTATTTATACAGAATCCGCCACCAGCAAATCACAAAATAAGATGCATGGATTTTTCCTTCCCATGGGCACTTCTAACTGCCCTTTAGGCATGCCACCACATAATCTTATCTTGGCCCCACCTAGAAAGTGTCGTCTTTTACAGAAGACGCACCCAGGTTTTCGGAAAGAGCTCATGAAAAGGCCTGACAAAAGAGTAATATATTTACACGCGAAATGCACCAAAACATATATTAAAACACATATTTTACTTCCTAAAGGACCAAATTTATTGTATGGTTTTGAACCCCCACAGACTATGTTCAAACRCTTTTAACTCGTCTTTATAACCGCCCGCATTAATTGACGTTTGTTTTGACAACGCTCAATACCACGCTGCCTTTGCTGAGCTGACACACGGGCTTAGCTTAGCAAAGCTAACACTTAGCAGGGCTCCTCTAACCCCCAGCCCCATGCGCCAGCCAGTGGAAAAACAGATCGTCTTTCAGTCCTATCTGTTTATCAAAATGGAAAGCAAAAAATGATTTTGCTCACCTGTTGTCTGGCACCCAGAACCTATGACGACCCGGCTTCCCTCCCACTAGGCGCAGCAGCCGAGAGAAGAAGGCAGCTCCTGCCTCGACTTGAGTCCGCGTCGGGGTCACCAAAACTGTAAGAAAATTTGTATTCAATAAGCTCAAGTTGAGATGATAAACACAAATGTTAAATAAAATGATTTGTAGGAGGAATGAAACCATACAACACCAGAACCCTGGAAACATTTAACAGCCAAATAAAGGACAATTCCGACAGGTGGCAACCCTTTTCCATACTATATGAATTTAACCAATAAATACAATTATTTAACCAGACAAGTCCCGTTGAGATCGCAGATTTCTTTTTCAAGGGAGGCCTAGGCCTGAAGGCAACCTATAAAAAACACTAATCAACTTATTTCTTGACTATTCTCATATATATAGAGCAGACAGGCAGAGGACGTGTGTATTAGCAAACTGTTACTAAAGTTGCTGCTAGTTAGCTAGCCTACTTTCCAATCCGATGCTATTACCTTTATACACAGTTACAGAATAGTAAATTGAAACTGATCGATAAACTAACATGTAAATGCTGTTAATTATTTTTAAACTTACCCTTTGTAATTTCGTGAAAATGATTAGCATTTATGCATTTTCTGGAGAGATTTCCGAGACAAAATGACACCGGAAGTAAATTACCTCACTCCAGGTCATAGTGGAAGTCTTCCGGGTCACTGATCTGTCACTCAAGAAATCTCTGTCCAATAGGTAAAGACGTCTCAGAAAGACCCGCCCCCTCCATATGTTCTTTGAGGATTGCAAGCAAAAAATGACGGAGCACAAAGGAGAGGCAGCGTAACTGCAAAGCTGGGAGCGAGAGCAAAACTCTGATCACTGAGAATGAAACAGGAAACTGATAACAAAAATATTTTTTTTCTAACAAAAACAAGACCAAGACTTTACAGTATTGCTTTAAGATTTTGATTGCAGATTGTAAGCTTTGCTTTTGAAAAGATTTTTTCAATGTTCTTTTTTATCAAATTCTTAATTTTTGTTTGAACAGCTAAGAGTTTTTCTCAATGTTATTGTCTCAAATCTAATCTCATATCTCTGACACATATAGCTGAACAAAACAACCCCTCTCCCTCTCTCACACACGCGCGCGCACACGCACACACACACACACACACATTATCAACATTGTTTAACTTTGTGTGTGGGGGAAAAAAAGCCAAGAACATTACGTAGTAAAAATGAATAAATTGAAAGACAAAAAAATCTGTTTGATCATAAAATAAAAAATAAAAACAATTTAAAGGAAATTGTATTACAATTCTTGTTAATGCATACTTCAGTAGTTCATAATTTCCTACTGCATGAATTGTATTCATTCAGGCACTTAAACTATTTACAGAAAAAGCTTTTTTTTTAAAACTCAGAACATGAATTTTTTTTTTACTTTTGTGATTAAAAACATTGATTTGAATCTCATTTTTGAAGCTGTTCTGTAAATAACATTCAAACTAACAATACATATAGCAACTTCTGATCAATCCATATCATTTTCAAACTCAATGTACAGATTTAAGCCCTGCCAGCTTCCGGTTAAACCACACCTAGATCCAGTTTAGGTCCCGCCCACTCCGAGTACAGATACAGATAATTTAGATGGTTAAACAGATTCAGATTACAGATACAGATAGTGCTGTACTCGCTCATCCCTAATAATAAGGTCATTTCAAAGTGCAACTTGTTGGCTTTCGGGAACACTCAAAGAAATGAAGAGAAAACATTGTGGAAGTCAGTGAATGTTACTTTTATTGACCAAGCACAGGGAAAAAATATGGAATCACTCAATTCTGAGGGAAAAAAGTCTCAAAAATCAAGAAAAACTGATAAAAAAAAAGACCATTCAAAATACATCACTAGTATTTAGTTGCACCACCTTTGGCTTTTATAATGGCTTGCAGTCTATGAGGCATGGACATGAGTGTGTTGTGGAAAATATTTATTAACAGGTAGAAACACAGAATAAAAGTGCACTTGTGTGACTGGTTGTTGATTATTTAATAAAAGGTCTTTGCAAAGAGCAAGACGAGCGGTGACGCGCACAGAGAGAATCAGTGCTCTGACCAAAACACAGACTGGCCCTGCAGAGGSAGGAATTCGGTTTTTACATTCAGGCAGAGCACCGGGCAGACCAATGGTAGAATGACAAATTGCAGAAGTTACACAACAGTGTCAGAAATTAGAACAAGGTCCGCAGACATCAAATGGCATCTCAGAATTGTGTTAAACAGATTATACAAATCGTAGCAGTTATCCAAAAACACAAAATTAAATGTCAAGGCAATGTGAATATAATTGTAAACAAAGCCGCAACGGCTGACTGTGCAAACATGGGGACCGAATCAGCCACAGTTCAACATGGAGGCATGCAGATTATCCTGGCCTCCCTTGAAGCAATCCTGCATCAGGGCCAAATGCCTCCTCCACCCTCCCCCTCACAAGATGATGTCCAGACACCTGCATCATCATCATCGGATCAAGCTCAGGCATTCTTCACCAAGAATTTCTCTTAGCAGCTTCCCTAAACACCACAGCAGTGCATCTTATTCTGCCCTCCTCCTTCCTGGTACAGCCCAATAGCTGGAGTCAAAGGTCAGCCAGTCTCTTATTGGGACCCATCTTCTCACCAGAATCCTACCATAACGGCCTCGGCTGTTAACCCCCCAGAAGTCATAAATCCACGAACTGCCTTCTTCCCCCTCTCAGTAAAGTCGTAAAGTCTTTAGCTGGAGAAACGAGAAAGTCCAGACTCATCATAATTTACTTTTGTCTAAAATTTGTGATTTTAAACTTACAGAGAACTGGGTAAACCAGGATCTCTATGGAGGACAGAACCTATCATTATTGGAAATAAATGTATAAATGTATAACTGGCATATTAAAATAAATTTTAGGGTCAAAAAGAAGTTTGACAAATAAATTATTGTGCCATTAAATCAATTGCATCAATTATTTAGGTATAAATGTGTATTTACATTTTAATTTTGAAGGATTATATTTTCTCTATGTGCTTTATTGCATATTTTTTGTTTAAATTGATGAGTTTCAGTCATTCTTTTTATTATTGAATGCTATATTTTTCTTTTGTTTATTCATTACAAGTAAATTTGTTGTAATTTGACTTTTCCAAGCCATTATTTTTTCTTTCACATTTATCACCAATCACATATATTTAAAACATGTTTTTTCACCTAATAATATTTTATTTCTCAAATTATTTTATCGTCCTTTTTTTCTTAAACACTGATATATTTTCTTCTATTATACCTTTGTTGTATATTTTTACCAAACACATTTCCCTGAGCCCATTTATTTTCATCTCTTTTTTTTTACATTTCTTGCTGGCTGTATTGTCTTTTCCAGCTCTACATGCAGCAGGGAATGTAAAAATAGAGGAGGCGGTCTTAAGAAAAGCGTCACCGCCCCAGCTTCTCGCCTATTGGCCGAGGTCTAGTTTAAAGGAAGTAAACTCTGAGCACGATTATGCATGTCTGGATGAAACCGTGTGACAAATGGCTAATGTTCATGATGTTAGTACTGATTATGTACAGTATCATGTTGACTGTCTAACTGAACGGATAATGCAGTTTGAAGCAGATAATGACACAGATGTTTGACACGAAGCTGAAGTTAGCTTCTGATTCCAGCTTCCGATTCGGGAAATGAGAGGGATTTTACAACTAAATTTTCACTCCCTTGCGCGTGCTTAACCTGCTCTAGCTCAAAAACTACAACATCTACACTCTTCAAATCTGGACTAGATTATTCTACACTAATAAAAGAATATTTAAAAACATGTTTGGGATTTGGGAAGCCTTTGCCTGATTTGTGAAAAATCAATAAAATTTGTTTTTCATCATTTTTATGCAACTGGACCACATTAGATCTGGTCCAGCTCAAAAACCACAACACCTGGACTCTTCAAACCAGGACTAGATTATTCTAGACTAATAGAAGAATAATAAAAACTAAGTTTGAGCTTTGGGAAACCTTTGTCTCATTTGTGAAACATCAATAAAGTTTGTTTTTCATAGTTTTTTAGGCAATTGGACCACACTAGGCCTAGTCCAGCTCAAAAACCACAACACCTAGACTCTTCAAACCAGGACTAAATTATTCTACACTAATAGTGAAATAATAAAAACTAAGTTTGAGCTTTGGGAAACCTATGACTGTCATGCTCTGTCATCTCAGCACTGCTGAATTACTTTTGCCCCTGTGCAGTTTTTTCATTACAGTTATCAAAAATGTGCAGAATTTGTGAATAATGCTAATCAACCATGATTCTGATGGAAATCAGATGCATGATAAATGTCATTTTGGCAGGTCTAATGTGGTCCAGTTGCATAAAAACGATGAAAAACAAACTTTGTTGATTTTTCACAAATCAGGCAAAGGTTTCCCAAATCAGGAGGAGAAAGAAGCAGGGGAACCCCAGGTGTACAGGGGGCTTTTGCTTATTCAGGCCTCTGTGAGTCTGTGCTCTGGATAATCCATGAACAACAGTGTTTATTCTCAAATCAAACAGGCCGTTATTGCAATTAAAATCCTACTAGTCTGATAAGATAGTGCTAGAACTTACCTAGGAAAAGGTGTTTTGAGCATATTATTAGACCAGAGTCAGTAGGTGAGCTGCACAGGTCTGAACTCCTCAGAAAGACTGAATTATGTCAGGATAAAATCCTGAATAATAGCTGGAATAAACTAATAAATAATCAGGTTTATGACAGAAGGATTAAGACCACGGTGGGCTCTACAATAATGATCAAGCAAAATTTTATAATTTCTAGCACAAGCGACAAACAGTATTCTTCATCAATTTGGTATCAACTCTCTGTGATAGCAGTTTCCAGATCAGCTTTGCAGGTCGGAGCATTATTGTGGACCATTTTGTTCATTTTCCACCATAGGATTTCAACTGGGTTGAGATCTGGACTATTTGCAGGCTATGACATCAACTGAATGTGACTTTCTCCAAGGAACACTTTCACTGTTTTTGCTCTATGACAAGATGCACTGTCATCTTGGAAATTTATTTCATCACCTCCAAACATCTGTTCAATTGAAGGGATGAGAAAACTGTCCAAAATGTCAATATAGACTTGTGCATTGATTGAAGAATTAACCATTCATCTTTGCCTGACATGCAGCCCCATATCATCAAGGACTGTGGAAATTTGGTTGTTTTCTTCAGGCAGTCCTCTTCATAAATCTCACTTGGAACGGCACCAAACTAAAGTTCCAGCATCATCACCTTGTCCAATGCAGATTCTTGACTCATCACTAAAGATAACTTTCATCCAGTCATCCACAGTCCATGATTGCCTCTCCTTAGCCCATTGCAGTCTTGTTCTTTTTTGTTTAGGTGTCAMTGATGGTTTTCTTTTAGCTTTCTTGTATTGAAATCCCATTTCCTTTAGGTGATTTCTTACGGTTCAGTCACATACATTGGCTCCAGCTTCCTACCACTTATACTTCATCTGTTTAGTTGTACTTTTTCAGTTTTCAAGACAAATGGCGTTAAGTTGTTTGTCTTGACGCTTTGATGTCTTTCTTGGTCTACCAGTACGCTTGGCTTTAACAACCACTCCATGCTGTTTGTATTTAGTCCATATATTGGATACAGTTGACTGTGAACAGCCCACATCTTTAGCAACCACGTGTGAAGAGTTACCTTCTTCAAGGAGTTTCACAATCTTTTTTATTATTTAGCCACTTCAGTAGAAAACAGAAATGAATGTTACTTTCTTAATTTATGCATGATCGGTGACTTTTTTATACTATAGTAAAGAAGAAAATGAAAAAGTAGAAGAGAAATATAGGAGCTGTAAAGAGAAACCGATTAGACAACATGTGAAATGTACACCTGTCATATACAGTATTTTGCATGCAGTCAGTCTGCTGTTATCCACACGGATTATCTTCACTAATAACTTTATATTTCGTTAGTTTGAAGATACTTAGAGTTGAAACTAAATCACACTCCATAATTAATCAAAAATAACAATAATAATCCATTAGTCTTATATAGCGCTTTTCGAGACCCTCAAAGACGCTTTACAATTTTCATGGATCATTCATTCACAAACACATTCACACACTGGTGATAGTAAGCTACATTGTAGCCACAGCTGCCCCTGGGGTAGGCTGACAGAGGTGGGGCTGCCATGCTGCGCTCTGACCACCATCAGTTATTATTAGGTTATTCTGTTTGAATTATAATTTTAAATGTAATAATGCAGACTAACAATACAAATAGTTTAAATTCAAATAAACTGGTTATTAATCAGTGGCGGCTGGTCAATAGGGGGCGTTAGGGCGCCGCCCCACCACTATTTTTGGTATTCAAAAAAAAATTAAAAAATGAAAATAACCAAATAAAATGTTATGTTTCGAATATATATATATATGTGTGTGTGTGTGTGTGTGTGTGTTTATTCTGCTTATCAGAAGATAAGCAGAATAAATAATTTAGAGTTATTGATGTATAAACTTCCATTTTACTCATGTGCTTTTTCGTGATGAGTCACTTCCGGGTCACGAGCGGTTCGGCGCCCCAGATTCCCATAGACAAGTCATTGTAAGATTTTGGACATGCGCAGTAAGTCCCCAATGCAAAAGAATAGAGTGGCCTGTGGCGCAGCTTGTCACCGCCCCACAGCTAACCTCTGGTAGTGGGTCCACCCTGTCGATGACTCGACGTCATATTTATGCAGTAGCCGGCAGGGCTTCAGGAGGAGGATTTTGGAGAACAACAAACAAGAATGAAGGATAAAACAACACTGTAAGTCTCTTATATCTAAACCTTTTCAAAGCAGAACATATGAGGAGAAACTTAAAGTGAAGTAGCTTGGACCGGAAAAGCCAAACATAATAAAAATTGAGCAAGAACGTGGTTTAGCATTAAGGCTTGGCTAACTACATGCTGTTAGTCAAGTTGTAACAACTGCTCAAAAAGGTAAAGGGAACAGTAACACATCCTAGATCTGAATGAGTGAAATATTCTCATTGAATACTATATTCTAAACAAAGTTGAATATGCTGACAGCTTGTGAAATTGTCAATCAGTGTTACTTCCTAAATGGACAGTTTGATTTCACAGAAGTTTGATTTACTTAGATTGTGTTGGTGTTCTCTAATGGTGAACACAACTTAATATAGTATGAAAATGTTTTTGTTTAGTTTTTTATAAATTACTATTGTATGAATTTATTCTTTAAAAAGAGGCAAATATTATAAGATTTTTTTTCTTCTTTCTGCTGCCTTTTATTTTATTTATATTTTTTCTTCTGTTGTGCATAGTTTATTTTGTTTTTTAATAAAATGAATACATTTTTAAAATAAACATAATGCAATAATTAACTTTAGAGCTGCAACAATTTGTTGCTATTAAAATAACATCGTTTTCATATTAAATATATATTAGAAAGCTCACTTGCAGCCATCTCCATATTGAATTAAATTTGTGCATTTATTGTTTTAGGTTTGTGAAACCATCTTGAGCAATTCACAAGCATCTGATCAGAGCTACAGTGCTGCAGGCAGAGAGATTCCTGCAGGACAGTTCTCTGAAGCAGCTCTGGACCATGGGGGCTCACCCAATGCTGAACAGGACCAAGAAGTCTGATCTAGTTCAGGAGCTGCAGTGGTGCTGTGGCTCTGTACCAGCTCTTCATGAGGAACAATATGCAGGACACCTTCAGAGACTTACTCTGCTGAATATTGTCATCACATCTCCTCTGATCACAGCTGAATCTGAGAGGAGCTTCTCAACACTGAAGAGAATCCAGACTTTCCTCAGGTACACAACATCACGTCTCACTGCATTGACCATGCTCGAAGAATCTTGTTAAAACATCCCTGACTTTAACCAGTCATGAAGAAATTTGCTTCTCAGTAACAGAAGGGCAAATTTTATGTATTTAAAAAAACACTACGTGACATTGTAATGCTGTTCTATGAATTGGATTTGTTTAATAAATACACTGGCGTGATACAACTTAGTATGTTTGATTGCTTTCTAAGATATGTCTATTTTGGAGTTGTACCCCCGGAGAAAAATCCACCAGCCGCCACTGTTATTAATGCTGTTGTATAAGACTACAATATTAATTTGATCTAAAACTACAAATCAACTTAAATTATACATTAATAGAAGTTGAATTTGTCTTGGTATAAAATGAACTTTATAGACTGTTATTTTTTATCAGATTTTATTTTGTAGAGATTTATTTAGCACATAAGCTATGCTATTTTCTCCAAAGTGGGGGGCAAAGGAAAACTGGAGGACTAGAAAGAGATGAATATGATTTAGATTTTTATTTCTGTGACTGTATACGACCCACAGGAGACATGGCATTAACAGCAGTCGTCATTTCATTCCTTGGCTTTAGCAGGTCCTTCCACAGCTGACTTGGCTAAAAATGATTAAAAAAAATTCTGGATCTGACAGCGGGACTTCAATCTTCGAACTTGTGAAGTTCTTCTTTTTACTCATTTTCTGTCATTTTAATGAATGAACACTTCCTAGTATGTGGGGCAAGAAGCATAGCCTTATATGGTGTTTTTGGGGTGGTAATTATGCTAATCTCCTCTCCTCATGCACGAGCACCTGAATACGCAATCATAATGTTTACGCTGCTGATTTACACCTTTTCCTGAAGATAGAAGCGTTTGCTGAATCTGACGTGGCATGGCGAACAAAAGAGAAATTTAGGATAAGAAAATGAAAATGTTCTTGCATGAGGCCCATTGATTATATTGGTTGTTTATTTGCTATGGCAGTCAAACTTCAGTGGAGCAGAACGGAAACTCATCTAGTGTAAATTAGGGGTAAGTGTTCAGGACTTTAACAGATTAAAATGTCTCAACTATCCTTGGAATAGCAGATGAAAAGAAAACTGTACAAGTACAGCCCAGCTTGATCATACAGTAGGATGAAGTCCTCTACTGTAACAGTCGTCAAACAAAAAGCAATCAACTCTCCTGATTAAAAAAAACACCTTAAGTTGCATTGTAGAAGACTCCACAGTGCTGACAGGGATGCTATTCAAAATGTGGTATGTTGGGAGAATCAACAAGTGAAGAAAATAGTTTTATTCCCCGCAGCTTTGTATTATTCTATTATTCCACAGCTTTTCAGACCAATGATGTGAAGTTTCATTTGGGACGCCATGGCTTCAGACCGGATGGTGAAGGTTGCTTAGCAACTAGGTACAGAGAGAAGATCATTAAATTGCACAGACACTCACTCAGCCCTTCATCATGTATCTGAGAATTTGTTGGCCCTACCGCAGTGAATCACAATCTGCCCTCAGATGAACTTGACTGTGCAGCATCACATTAATAGAGAAGGTATATGTTACTTCAGATCATTGAAGAAATTTTATGAAGCAAAATATTCTACATAAGAAGTTACTGCCTCAAGGCAAATACTGTGCAACACTCAATGACTCTTTTATCCAATAATCTGTCATTTCACTGTATCACTATTACCAAGTCAATACTACTACTACTACTACTACTACTACTACTACTACTACTACTACTACTACTACAGGATGAAGTTGATCATTTTATTTATCACTGTCTAGTTTTATCACACTACTCAAAATGCCTTTAAGTAAACAAAAAAAATACTCAAACTAACCAACATACTTTCTGTTTTTGTTAAAGTCTAAAGAGGCAATGTGCCATTTTCATAAGCAAACAGCATTAATCAAACAATGATTACCTCATCTCAGGTAACATTAAGCTGTCAATAAAGAAGGTGTAGAGATCAGGATTTCCGTCTTTGGCTCACCTTTGATCTCGACGAGTTTGTCTGAAAACAGCTAAACTGAGAACATTGCACTGGAAGTTAAACGTAGTTTTAAGTGACTTTATTACAGACCACATATTGAGATATTACACACCACATATTGAGATAAGACAACCACAACAATTTCTAAGAGCTCTCAGAGAAACGGCAGGAAAATCTTAAGCCTACGTCACCTGGAGACTGCATGTGTCCATAGTTCCAGCCTGTCTGAATCTGTTTCTGTAGTCAAAAGCTATTATACCCATTTAGACAACATCCAGAGCTCTGCTCTGTTACTTTTCAAGGACAAGCTGCTGGGTTCTCCATCACCTGATGTATGGTTCTTATCTAACTGGGATGGAATGTTTTTATGATTCCTCCTGACTTCTGTCTAAACCACTAACTGCAAAGGATTAACAGTTTATAAGAATGATTAATACTGACTATAAAATTATGAATTATTCATACTATTCTGCAATGACTAAAGCTGTTTGCGCTGTCTCTCAGACAGAGCTTCAAGTTGTAAACAGACATCTTGTGTTTTCTTACTTGTTAGCAAGATATATCATGTACTAATGACAGGATCATAATGAAACTCTCAGGAAATAAGTGAACTAATAACTTGAACTAATTAACTTTTTGAGTCAATCCCACTAAAGATAACCATAAAATGAGGGACTACACATAAAAACCACAAAGATGGCTCCCTCTCTGCCAGTCAGAGACCCAGGAAGTTACATAAATCAACATAGGTCATGGTTGTTTAAGCATTACTCTATTTGCTGCTTTTATATGGACAATGCTTCTCACCAGAGACCTGCGCTATTTGTAGTCCTCTTAAAGCTAACAGCAGAACAAAAAATCCCCACAAGACACCCAGTGAACGCTCTGTGTTCACGAGGAAGAAAAGGCCAGTTCCAGAAAAATCACAGCAGCCTTGAGACAAAATATTTTAACAGGCATTTTGAGACATTTTCACACAAATTAACCTTTAAAATTGTTTGTGAACTACAGCCACTTTTTTTGAACACAGCTTTTTGCTGTATTCAAACTCATATAATTAAATGTTTTTCTATGTAACATTATGCCTAAGTTCAATTCTTGTGAGTCATTTCTAAAGAATACAGGCAATATTAGCTTAATTGTTGCAGTAAAAGTGCAGCATAGTATTTGTGCCAAGTGACAGGTAACATACGCCAGATAACCCTCACCCAGAAAATCTTTTTCCTTTTGTACTGTGCAAAATTGGCAAATACTTACAAAAATGTAAGATATTTTAAACAATTTGTTATCATTTAAGCACAAGCAATAAGTTTTAAGGTTAAATATATAATTAGATGTTATCAAGTTTAACAAAGTTGTCAATGTTTGTGCAGCACAGTGACAGACTCGGAGACGGAGGTAAAATGTGTTTTTATTTACAGGTGGTGGTTCCTCAGGACTCAGTTCTGGAAGGGAAGAGGTTCTAGGTGAGTATTGGAGCTGTAAGTAGATAGTGAGTATTTTGTAGAATGAGAGATTTTGTTCTTGTTCTTACGGGAATAGAGTGAAGACTCAGTGCTGAGGGGGAGGTCCAGGGATTCCAGGTGAGTATTTACAATCCAGTTTAGAGGTGAGTAGTGTTGGTTCCACACAGAGGCAGACAGGCAGCGCAGCAAAAGGGCAGGTGAGTGGTTCTCTTTCAGTTTCTTCAGGATCACAGAGGGATGATCGTCCAGGTAAGTCTCGAGTGGCATCTGAACATAGAAATTCACAAGGGTTAGAAAAACTCTAGGAAGTTAAATTCACAGAGGGGTGGAGTAGCTTTACCAGAGGCAAGCAATGCATCAGCAAAGAATTGATCCTCAGATCCACCTTATGAACCCAACACGCTGATGAGCCAGATCTGCAGCAGCTGTGGCCACTTGGAGGTGACAGTCAATCCGGAACCAGGTAACAACAGATAGGTGAGAACATGAAAAACACAAAATGCCTCAGATGTAGCTCTCAACACAATCCTAGTAATACAATATCCACTAATAAATTCTCTCAGTGAACATTTTATTTTTAAATACACCTGAACACAAGTTTGTTTTAATTACATTATGCATGCATGCATGCATGCATGCATTAACACCCCCATCAAGATGTTAAATCTAACCTAAACAAATTTAAGATTAAATGACTACATGATTTTTTTTGTTAGGATTAACATTATTTAACTCCCCCTCTTTTTTGCTGCTAGTTGACATTTTGTCAAATCATAGATTTCTCCTCTAAGAGGAGAAATTGAGTAAAACTGCAATGGGCCAATAAACGATTTTATGTTGCTGTTGCTTAATAGCTAGGCTTTAAAGTTAATATACTATACAAGGGCTATTCAACTGGCACACCACAGGCTGGGAGACCTCCGGCCAACCGGCCAATCTAGTAAGAATAAGAAAAATATTCAGTTCTTTATTTACTTTCATTTCACTTTAAAGCAGCCAGCATGGTTTCTACGGTAACATATTTAAACACCAGGACATCAAAATGGTTGTCTAGACCAGTGATTCCCAACCGGGGGTACGCGTACCCCTAGTGGTACGTGAACACGTTACAGCGGGTACGTGGAAACATTTCCCAGATATGTAAAACATAAATAAAAATAGGGCTGGTTTGGAATGTAATGCTTTCTGAAAACCCAAATGCAAAATAAACTGTGTTAATCAACCAAAAGAGCTTTAAAAAGCACAATGAACAAATGAAATGCTGGAGCAGGTGTTGCACTATGAAACTGCACATCGCTCCACTGCAGAGAGAGGGAGAGAAAAAAAAGGCTTGGTTGCGCTTTGGGTAGTCACGTAGGGCGCACGCACCCTCGTCAAGGTGTAGGTGTGTTGGCGCTTATGTTGTTGTAGATTTCTCCAAAAGGACATGAGGAAGTTGTAAATAAGTGAGCAAAAGCGTGACGAACCACCAAGCTGTTTGAATGTTGCATGGCGCGTGCGGCTTTTCAAAATTTCGGAGGTGCACGATCGCATGCCAGGACAGTGTGCGTGGACGTGGACAGGGGGCCGGGGATGCCCCCCCATCCCTACGACTGGCACAGACTTTGACGCTTCATAACAGACAACAGAGGATAGAGCGCCAAAACAGTGGTAGTCAAATATGGATAAATGGCTGAAACGTCCGGGTGCTTTTCATTCAGAAGAGGGTTCAACGGAGTCCAAAAAAAAAAAAAAAAATCAAGAAAGAGGCCAAACTTAAATCTAGGGCTAGGCAGTACAGTGAAAACTATATTTGTATGGATTCACCTCTAGGTCTGCAGACCCACCGCAGCCACTGTGCTTCTTTGCGGAGAAATCCTGGCTAATGGATCAATGAAGCCAGCCCATCTACAGCGACACCAGAGCACCAAACATCCAGGAAGTGTCGGTAAAACAGAGACGTTTTATAAACGAAAGATGTCAGAATTCAGGTCAGGTCGGACAACAATGATGAAAGCCACGTCTGTGTCAAGCAAACCACTGGAGTCGTCTTATGCTGTATCTCTGCTTGTAGCTAAAGCAAAAAAGCCTCACTCAATTGTTGAAGAACTAATTCTCCCTGCAGCGACTGTTATGGCGGAAATTATGATGGACAAGAAAGCAGCTGACACACTCAAGAAAGTTCCTGTGTCAAACAACACTGTGTCCCGTCGGATCAATGACATGTCGGTAAATATTATCGGACAAGTGGTGAACAAAATAAAACAAGCTGGACAGTTCGCTTTGCAGCTGGATGAAATGACTGATGTGAGTGGAGATGCTCAACTTATGGCTTTTGTTCGTTACAAAGATGTGTCAGACATAAAGGAGCATATTTTATTTCGTAAAAGGCT
The DNA here is from genome assembly GCF_001266775.1 of Austrofundulus limnaeus. Classification (NCBI taxonomy): domain Eukaryota; kingdom Metazoa; phylum Chordata; class Actinopteri; order Cyprinodontiformes; family Rivulidae; genus Austrofundulus; species Austrofundulus limnaeus. Next base: position 56,529 of record NW_013952909.1, on the reverse strand, counting down.
GCTAGGAAAAACAACTGGGGAAGAAATGTTCTAGGTCATAGACAGCTTTTTCAAAGAACACGATCTGCAGTGGAGCACCTGCAGCCACGTCATTGCTGTGTGAAGGGACTGTTTGGACACATAAAAATGGTAAATCACAACATTAAATGGATGCATTGTATTATTCATCATGAAGCACTGGCTAGTAAGAGTTMGTCCTGACTTGAGTGCTGTTATGGATGATGCTGTGAAGATAATAAACTTCACAGACTGTTTGAAACTCTTTGTCATGAGAACGGCGCAGAGCACGAACAGCTGTTGCTTCACACTGACATGCGCTGGCTGTCACGTTGGAAAACACTATTGAGACTTTATGAACTTTGCAGTGAAGTTTGCGTTTTTAAAGCAACATCTACATCCTCTTGCTGTGGTGTTTGATGATGCCAAGTGGGTGGCACACCTGGCATATTTTGCTGAGGTGTTTACCAAACTTAACGAGCTCAACCAATCACTCCAGAGAAAGGACTCACATCCTGAAAATGTATGACAAAGTGAAATGATTCACTAAAAAGCTCATACTTTGGGGGAGGAAAAGTGATGAGGGAGATGTAAGCTGTTTCCCACTACTTGAGCCCCATCTWTCTACCAGTGATGTTGCCAGGGGTCCAGTGATCGAAGTGGTGCAAGCACATCTGTCCAAACTCAGAACTGATTTCAGCCAGTATTTTCAGGACATTGAGGAAAAGTCAGAAGGCCTGGATTGGGTGAGGGACCCATTTGTTGTAAGTAAGAGCAGCAACAACCTTGATGCAAAGCTGCAGGAGCATCTGATAGATTTATCATCTGATCGTGGGCTGAAAATGGCATTTGCTGAGAAGACATTGACTGAGTTTTGGTGCAATGTGGAGAAGAAGTATCCTGAACTGGGAAAACATGCATTGTTTGAAATTCTGCCTTTTGGGTCTACTTATATGTGTGAGGTGACCTTCTCAGCTTTGACACACATCAAAACCAAGCTGAGAAACAGACTGGATGTGGAGAACAGCTTRATAGCTGACCGTGCACGTCACTGAAGCAAGGCCGGATTAACCATATGGGCAATTGGGCAATTGCCCAGGGGCCCACGGTCTCCAAAGGGCCCTGGGCAGTGAAGGCACAGACACAACGGATGTGGGATATGCGTGGACATGTCTCCCCGCACTTCCTGCATCTGCGCTCTCTGTCCCCTCACTTTTTAACAGCTGTTTTATCCATTATTAACATATATATGGTAATGCATTTTTCTGAGCCGTCTTTGAACGCACCATAAGCGTGTGCAAGCTACTCCTGCAGATGAGATGACGGATAGGAGCTGCTGTGCTGAGCAGAGCCTCGCGGTGTAAAGAGCAACTTAAACTTTGCATAGGTTTTACCAAAAAAAACCATGTAAGTTGAGTCATGCTGTTGGAGGCCGATAATGTTAGCTAAATGAAGAGTTACACATTATATAATGTTTAGCTAGTTAACATGATTAGTTGTTGTTACCTGTTACACCCCTTGCCAAGCTAAACCCAGTTGTCTTTCATTTCTGTGCARAAGTTGTGCTGGCTGCTTTCCACATATTTAAAATAAATCTTCATTGCCATAGAACACAATCAGGGAGGAGACAGACCAGATAGCCTACAGCAGCAGGGATCATAATGCAGACTTTTCTCAGGTAAGGAGAAATTTTTGAAGTGGAACAGTCTTTAAAAACTGGTGTACAGTTTGAAGTCTCTACTTTTGACATAATTTGTAACACAGTCTCAGAAAATGAACCACAGAAAGATGGAGGTTAAATCACGACTGGATCACGTTGTTGTG
>NW_013952909.1:43188-52829 GCF_001266775.1 Austrofundulus limnaeus | reverse complement strand
CCCTTGAATGAAGGCACCAGCTAAATGTCTGGTTTTCTCCTGCTTTTGTCTGTTGGAGCTCTTGTACTGCCTGTCACTGTGAACATGAGTTGAGATCTTCTCCTCATTGGTCAGTCCGCGTGAGGTGGGTCAGGTGACTGCGAGGGTTGCTTAATGTCAAGTGTTGCTTTTGTGAAATTGTAGGACACTTCCCTCGATSTCAATGTAGTGGGTCATGTTTACCAGATTATATTGATGTGTTTTGTTTTCATAGCATCATGTGAAGGAGTGTCCTTGATAAGATGACATAGTGTATTTGTAGTTCTACGAGCATTTGTACATCAAAATACGCTTAGAATCTGAAGTATTGAGTATATTTACTATATATTGCAATAATTTACTCTGTATTTTGCCAGACTGGTAATCCTGGGGTCGTGATGATGGGGCCCTTGAATATTGTTGCCCAGGGTACAGCCAAGTGTTAATCCGGCCCTGCACTGAAGAGGTGTTTACTATATTCAGCAATGGTGAAAACGGGATGTTTTTTTAACATCAGTCAATATAAGCAGCGGAATTGGCACCCACCGCTGCAACAAACTGCTCAACAATACATTAGCATGCTAATGCACATAGGGGTGCTGCGAGGAAAAAGTGTCCCCTGAGAAACAGTTCACTGGCTGGCTGCGACCGTCTTGTGAAGAAGTGGGCGGAGTCGGGTTACCAGGAGACAAGTTGGGCTCAGGTTGGGGTGGGCTGAGTCCGGGCTGTGACATCACAGGCCGTGGGATTTGAAAACTTGACATTAATATACATGGAAAAATACATTTACTTAGAGTACATATACCCCTGAGTGCATTTTTTTGGTCCTAGGACTGTTTTTTTATAAGTACATACGCAAAGTTGAGTTAAAAAAACTTTATAAAGTGAATTTTACATAATAGGCCCCCTTTAAAGGTCTCTCTGCTCATAATTTCTCTGTTATGCATCTCAACATCAGAAGTCTCTCTAAGCGCCTGTGACATTCTGCACTGTTTTCCTGAGTCTCCTGTGAGGTTACAGCATTAATTGGTCTCAGCTGCAGAAGCTCCTGGCTGATAAGTCTCACCTCTACTTAAGGCAGTCTTGGAGATCTGTTCCTCGCTGAAGCATCACTTTTGATTGGTAAAGCATCTCAGCCGCTTAGTGTGTTTTAATACCTAAGTTAATCTAACCAAGTGTTTTTGCCTTATCTCTGTGTCCAATTTTTCCTGTTGGAACTTCTGCCTAACMAAGGTCCCTCATCTTGAGCGTCTGCCTGCCCTGAGACTCAGCAACACCTAAGCCTGTCCGCCTCACTCTGGAGATTGTAATCGTCTACCTGTCTGTCAGCCACCCTACCTGGAACCCTTACCTGCCTCCTGGATTTTGTCCCTCCTCTCTGTGCCGTGCTAAGACCTGGAACCAGTAAGCATAACCAATACTTACCTGGATTAAATAATATCAACAACAACTCACCTTCAAGTTCCTCAGATACTAACCTGGCCCTTCCCTTCCCTTTCAGGCTGAATCCCCATTCCCCCCACACCTGTAAATAAAAACACTTACCTTTTGTACCTCAGTTGCCTTGGTCTGTTCTTCGCAAGTCGCTCGCATTTGACAAATCTTGAAAACCTGTTAGTATGCTTCAGTCATAAAATTGTCAAAGAGCTGTATTAGTGGGAGCAGACTGTTTTGATTGTGGATTCAAAGGAAAAACGTTKTAACAGAACATGAATCCTGCCTTAAACATTTACTCGCCTTTCAACAGTCTGCCAGCACTCATTTGGATTTAATCAGTACCGTATTTTTCGGACTATAAGCCACACCTGCCCTTTTTTAAAATAAAAAAAAAACCCACGAACATTAGCATATAAGCCGCACCCCCAACATAAAAAAAACAGTACACCCAAAATTGTCATCAAAATGAATTCAACATCAAAACATAAAAAGCAAACCTTTAGGAATTAAAGTTCGGAGGAATACGGTTCATTTAACTGACCTTATTTTGGTAGTTTTAACAGTTTCTGGTCCAATAAAATGTCTCATCGTCCTCCACCGCACTGAAACCATTGAAGTCCTCCTCTTCAGTGTCGGGAGTTAAACAAGCTCAGAAAAGCTGCGTCACACAGAGGTAGCTGTTCAGTGTTGCTTTCTGTGTTGCTGTCCTCCCGGGGTAATGCTGGCTCTGAAGCTGTGGTGCCATCTTCACGTAGCAGTCCAGCCTTTCGGAACCCATTGGTGATGGTGGACTCATTCACTCTTCTCCACACTGTTAGGATCCACTGGCAGACATCAGGAAATGACGCTCTTCGCATTCGGCCAGTTTTTGTGAATGATTTATCCCCGTCAGTCATCCAAGCCTCCCATTCACCCTGAGTGCTGCTTTAAATGCACGATTCACACTGATGTCCAGGGGTTGCAAAAACTTTGTTGTACCTCCAGGAATAACAGCGGGAATTGAGTTTGTTTTCTTTATGGCTGCTTTCACCGAATCTGTGATGTGGGCCCGCATACTGTCCAATATCATGTCTGTCGAAGATCCGTCATGTCGTGTCTGCTACTAGCTGAAACAAAATGGAGCTACACCTCCGGCTAAGCTGGCAGTATGGTCGCTCGGCTGTCGGCCGGTCGACGCGCCGTCACGTGGTTGTTCGGCGTTCGTTTTCGCACTGACCTTTCATAGTTCCCCCAAGAAACCCCAAGCCTAGCTGCTGGGAAAGCCCTCCCGCTCCAGCATACTTCACTGCATGGGATTCATTCCCCGGGGAGTGCAATGCGGGGAAAAAAAGTCCGTGGCTCTTCACTCGGTGTTTATCCACAAACTGGTCCTGGATTAAGCTCCAAAGTTTTTATCAGTCAGATTCCACCGTGAAAAATGTCTGTTTTATCCCCTTTATGAGTTTTTGGCCATTGACTATCTTTAAATCGCTGCTTCCTGGTACAACAGTCGGCTCTGGAAGAGATCACTTTTATTCATTTTTTCCTTTCTTTTTTTTAAGCGAGTGGTTGAAGCAAACGCAGCATAAGAGACCCCTGGTGGATGAAGAAAAAAATCCACGTATAAGCCGCACCGGACTATAAGCCGCATGGTTCAAAGTTCAGGAAAAAAGTCGCGGCTTATAGTTCGAAAAATACGGTAATCATATTTCTGCCTTAGGCAATAAGATTGGTTCTCTTGAGCCCGTTACACCTGTTAATCTTCCTGTTGTATCTCCTCCCAGGTCGACTCCTGACACCATGTCTCAAGAACCAGATCTAAAACCCTGAGTTTTTTTCAAGGAAACTCTGATCACTCTGGTGGTTTTTTTGCTTCAATGCCAATTAGCCTTTTCTTATTCTCCATCATATTTTCCAACGAATGCATCTAAAATAACCTACATCATTTCACCTCTAAAGGAAAAGGAAAAGCTCTCCACTGGGCTCATTCATTCATTTCTTCTTATTCTATGGAAACTCTCTCCATTCAGTTATTTCGTCAAGAATTCCGGAGAGTCTTTGATCATCACCTCCAGCAGGAGGAAGCAGCAAAGYGCCTCCTCTCACTCAAGCAAGGAAGAAAGTCAGTGGCGGAGCATTCCATCGACTTCTGCATTGTCGCAGAAGAAGCTGGCTGGGACGAGTTCACATTWAGAGGTGTGTTTACAAATTCCTTGTCTGAGCAAATTAAAGATCAGTTAGCCACCAGAGATGAACCCCGAGATTTGGATGAACTCCCTTTAGCAATCAGAATCGATAACAGGTTAAAGGAAAGACGCCGTGAGAAGGACTCCAATTCCCACAATTCCCTTGTTTCCTGTTTTCATGGTTCCATCTTATAGCYAGTCCTTCACCCCTGATTCTGAACCAGAACCTGTACAAGTTGGAAGAGCTCGATTAATACCCGAAGAAAGACAGCGACGTTTCACCACCAAAGAATGCATATACTGTGGAACCAAGTGGCATTTCGTCGCAAACTGCCCAGTTCAGGGAAAAGGAGGAGCCCACCAGTAAAGCAGGAGATATTGACAGGTAATGTTTCTTCACCTCCTGCCTCTCCTCTAACTCTTGCTGCGACTCTCTTCACCACTCAAAATAAACTCACCATTGGAGCATTAATTGATTCAGGCGCCGAACAGAACTTAATCTCCAGAGATCTCACTGAACAACTCCTCTTCAACCATTAAACCACCCCCTTTCAGTCACTGGGATTAATGGAAAAAACATCACCCGGATTCAACATATGATTGACAACCTTCACCTTCTGTTTTCAGGAAATCACCATGAGTTCGGTGAATTTTTGTTTTTGATTCAGATTCACTTCAGTTAATTTTTGGGTATCCCTGGTTAAGAACACACAACCCAGTCATTAATTGGTCTGAAAATAGAGTAGAGAGTTGGATTAAGTTTTGTTTGCAGAACTGTTTAAAGTCTGCTGTTACTCAAACTCCCAAAAACCCAATACCTGATGAAGAGATCGATTTGTCTAAGATCCCCAATACTTACCACGATCTCGCCGCAGTTTTCAGTAAAAAAAAAAACTCTCTCTCTACCACCCCATCATCCTTATGATTGCACCATTGAGTTATTTCCCGGTGCMCTTCTACCCACCAGTAGACTGTACAATATTTCTGGTCCTGAGAGAGAAACTATGAAAAATTAAATTGAAGAGTCYTTAGTCTCTGGCATAATTCATTCTTCTGCATCCCCTGTGGGAGCTGGGGGGATTTTTGTTGGGAAGAAAGATTCCACTCTCAGACCATGCACTGATTACAGAGGTCTCAACAACATTACAGTCAAAAAATATCCCTTACCTTTAATCGATTCTGTACATGAAAGACTTCACTCTGCAACCATTTTTACCAAGCTGGATCTATGCACTGCGTACCACTTAGTCAGGATAAAAGAAGGGGACGAATGGAAAACGGCTTTTAAAACCCCCATGGGCCACTTTGAGTATCTGGTAATACCGTTCGGAGTGACTAATGCCCCTGCAGTGTTTCAGGCTCTTATCAWTGATGTGTTAAGAGATCTGTTAAATGATTTTGTCTTTGTCTATCTTGATGACATCCTYATTTTTTCCAATAACACAGAGCAACATCAAATCCATGTTCGTACTGTCCTCCAACGCCTCCTAGAAAACCAACTGTTTGTGAAGGCCGAAAAATGTGAGTTTAATGTCTCATCTGTATTCTTCCTAGATTTCATTTTTGAAAATGGCCAAGTTCGCACAGATCCTAAGAAGGTGCAAGCAGTCTCTGAGTGGCCGACTCCCTCCGATCACAAACAGTTACGCTTCTTGGGCTTCGCCAATTTCTACCGGAGGTTCAGGATTACAATAAAGTTGCTGCACCTCTTACACAACTCACCTCCTCTGTGAGACCTTTCTCCTGGACCCCTGAGGCAGACAAGGCTTTTGGTGAGTTGAAGCATCTATTTTCTTCTGCATCCATCCTTACACATCCCGACTCATCCAAGAAGTTCATTTTGAAAGTAGATGCCTCAGATCTCAGCGTTGGTGCAGTTTTGTCTCAAAGATCTGACTCTGATAATAAGACCCATCCTTGTGCCTTTTTTTTTCAAAACGTCTCTCCACATCTGAACAAAATTATGATGCTGGTAATCGGGAACTCTTAGCCATCAAATTGGCTTTAGAAGAGGCGAAGAAGCCGTTTATCATATGGACAGATCATAAGAACCTCATCTACCTCCAAAATGATAAGAGACTTAATCCCCGGCAGGCCCGCTGGTCTCTGTTTTTTGCTCAATTCAATTTCACTATCACTTACAGACCAGGATCTCGTAACATTAAGCCAGATGCTCTTTCTAGGCAATATTCACTCTGACTCACCCAAATCTGAGACCAATATCCTCCCCACTTCCTGTTTTATCGGAGCTCTCACTTGGTCCATTGAAAAAGACATCAAGGAGGCCCAAAAGCTTGAACCAGACCCCGGTACTAGACCCATTGGGAGGATGTTTGTACCTAAAGCTATCACTGGTAAAGTCTTGGAATGGATACATTGTCATCATCTTACCTGTCATCCTGACATCACTCGCATGTTGTCATTTACAAAGAAATATTTTTGGTGAATCTAAGCACTAACTAGGCTCTCATGAAAGTCAATAAAGCTTGGAACTCCACAGATTTTGACTTCAGAAAGCTTCCTAGACAGGAATTGAAATGTCTAGTTTTATTTTTAATTTTTTATTGTACTTAATTTGTTATATTGTAACAGTTTGGCTTGGCTATAAATCTAAACTATTTCTCAAAGATAGTATTGTACATTATCAAAATTTAAATTATTTCTGCTTTTGGTGCTAATAAACAAGATAAAATGAAGACTGCTGATTATGTGGCTTTGAAATTTCAGAGCATTAAAACAAGATTTTTGTAAGTTTCACTAAACTCTGTGATCATAGTCTTTATTTCATTTTTATGTTTTGATATTCGTTGCATTGATTTGTTTGAAGTTGCATATAAGTTTTTTAACACATGCAGTGTAAATACATATTTAATTTTCTTTTTTTGTCAAACATTCAGTCAAGCTTCTCGGTTCAAGRAGCGTTTGGCATCCCTGAGGAAGCACCATGATGAATGCACTGCCAGGCACTCCAAGTACACTGAAGCCCAAGTAGAAGTAAGTTTTCTGATTAGATGATACCTTTAGTAATAACTGGTGGAATATAAATGTAAAATCAGGGGGTTATCTATTTACGAGTAAATATTTGATTCAGGTTATTGATTGATTAAATTTTTCTTTAAGTGTCATGCACATTTTGGTGTCCAGCCCTCACAGGTTTAGAAGACACTACACATAAATTACACATAAGATGGCTACATTCACAAGCCCCACAAAAATATAATTAATCTGACACTCAGCTGGGATACAACTCATGCTGTCTTCTGTCCCAAGTTTTACAAACAATAACAACAAATGCAAAATCTTCCCTGAACTAAATCCAACTTAAAATTTTACAGAATACATCTGCATTACAGCTATTTATACATTCAAATAGAGGTGAAACCACTGATTTTTCTAATTACTGTTTAAATGAGGTTGAGGATCCATGTTTTATTACTGATAGATTCCATGTTAGTTTCTAGCCGATTTGAGGGTTGTATGATGGTGATACACTATGGTACTCATACACTTGCAAGAGTCTAAATGTATTGACTAAAATATCTGACAACACAACCCCAATTACAGTGAAGTTGGGATGTGAAATGCATAAATGGTCATTGCTATAAGACTTTTATGTTAAATCTGCTTTGTTGATCWTTGTCAAACTATCAAATTCTTAATCATTGTTAAAATTCTATTTTGCTATCAAATATTTTTTGATTGACACTATTAGTTTCAGTTTCGGACGTTGATGAAATTGTTTAGTTAACAAGGGGTCATATTGTCACTTTTGTCCACACATGCAACAACATTTTTGCCAGAACTGTAATTGTTGAAGCATTGTAAGTGGAATTATTTCCCATTCTTGCTTGACGTACAACTTCAGTTGCTCAACAGTCAGGGGTCTCCATGATAAATTGTGTTTCATAATGCACAACACATTTTCAATGGGAGACAGGTWTGGACTCTAGGCAGACTAGTAGCTGCACTCTTTTACTATGAAACCACACTGTTGCAAGATAGAATGTGGTTTGGCATTGTCTTGCTGAAATAAGCATGACGTTCCTGAAAAAGACATGGCTTGGATGGCAGCAYATGTTGCTCTAAAACTTGTATGTAGCATKTAGCGTTAATGGTGCYTTAACAGATGTGAGTTACACATGCCATGGGCACTAACACATTCCATACCATCAGAGAGGTTGGCTTTTGAACTTTGCGCTGATAACAATATGGACTAGGGATGCACGATATATCGGTATTGATATCGGTATCGGCCGATATTGGTCATTTTTTAGAATATCTGTATCGGTCCRACATGTAAAACTGGGCCGATATTAAATGTCCAATATTGATTTCCCACTTTTTAGCTTTGTGTTTCTGTTTTGGGAGATGAGACGGTTGGTTGAGCAGCATCTGTTTGATCATGATAGTGATATTGATGCTGTGTAGCCAGGAATAACTGAAGTAGGGAGCCATGTCAGAGGTCTGGTTGTTTATTTACAGTATCAAAAAAGATCCAGGTGTGTTTGCGCATTTATGTATAATATAATTTGTATGTTTGTGTAATATCATAATTATCGGTTATCGGCCATAACAGCAATAATTATATTGGATATCGATATCAGCTGAAATTTTCATATCGGTGCATCCCTAATCTGGACAGTTCTTTTCATGTTTGGCCTGGAGAACATGACGTTCATGATTTCCGGAAGAAATSTGAAATGTGGACTTGTCAGACCACAGGATACTTTTCCACTTGGTGTCAGTCAATTTCAGATGAGCTTGGACCCAGAGAAGTCAGGCTGTTGTTGATATCTGGCTTTGGCTCTGCATGGTAGAATTTTAACTTGCACTTCTAGATGTAGATGAGTTGTGTTCATTTGGTTTTCTTAAGTGTTCCTGAGCTCCTGTGGTAATAGCCGTTAGAGAATAATGTGGGTTTTTAATGCAGTACTGCCTGAGGGATCAAAGGACACTTCAGTGTTGGTATCAGCCTTTGCAAACTATCTTATTTTTTTTCTTTTCTTTTTTTCATTTTACACAATGTCCCAACTTCACTGGAACTGGGGTTGTAGATTTTTAAGCATTGTTTTGTCTAAAGGCACTGTCACACTGTTTTAGTCAACTTATGCAATTTTTGACCTAGACGTTGCTTAAGTTGCAAAAGTTAGGTCTAAGTTGTGAATATGTTGTCAGCATAATGGACAGACAATTTGTGACATGCACAAAATTTTCAGCTTATGCTGACATGCTTCTTATAATTGAAGCACAAGTTACAGGTATGCTACTAATAATGTACAGTATGCATTTAGTTCACATATGTTACAGGTAAGTTATTCATAAGTGGACATGTCCACTTATGAATTTTTTACACAATGCTTCAATTATAAGAAGCATGTCAGCATCAGCTGAAAATTTTGTGCATATCACAAATTGTCTGTCCATTGTGCTGACAACATATTCACAACTTACACCTAACTTGTGCAACTTAAGCAACGTATAGGACAAAAATTGCATAAGTTGACTAAAACATAATGTGACAGTGCCTTTAGACAAAACAATGCTTAAAAATCTACAACCCCAGTTACAGTAAAGTTGGGACATTGTGTAAAATGAAAAAAAAGAAAAGAAAAAAACAATATGATAATTTGCAAAGGCTGAAAACCAACACTGAAGTGTCCTTTGATCCCTCAGGCAGTACTGCATTAAAAACCCACATTATTCTGTAACAGCTATTACCACATGAGCTCAGGAACACTTAAGAAAACCAAATGAACATAACTCATCTACACCTAGAAGTGCAAGTTAAAATTCTACCATGCAGAGCCAAAGCCAGATATCAACACCAGCCTGACTTCTCTGGGTCCAAGCTCATCTGAAATTGACTGACACCAAGTGGAAAAGTATCCTGTGGTCTGACAAGTCCACATTTCAGATTTCTTCCGGAAATCATGAAATCAGTGTTCCTGAGCTCATGTGGTAATAGCCGTTACAGAATAATGTGGGTTTTTAATGCAGTACTGCCTGAGGGATCAAAGGACA
>NW_013952909.1:37689-42109 GCF_001266775.1 Austrofundulus limnaeus | reverse complement strand
CTCCTAAATCACTCGTACGCACAACTTAAGAACAAATCTGTGCGTACGAACGGTTCTTGCATGAGGCCCAATGTCCCAACTTCACTGTAACTGGGGTTGTAGATTTTTAAGCATTGTTTTGTCTAAAGGCACTGTCACATTATGTTTTAGTCAACTTATGCAACTTTTGTCCTAGACGTTGCTTAAGTTGCACAAGTTAGGTGTAAGTTGTGAATATGTTGTCAGCACAATGGACAATTTGTGACATGCACAAACTTTTCAGCTTATGCTGACATGCTTCTTATAATTGAAGCACAAGTTACAGGTATGCTACTAATAATGTATGCATTTAGTTCACATATGTTACAGGTAAGTTATTCATAAGTGGACATGTCCAACAGCAGCGGGACAATTCTGAAGCAGCACGTAATTTTTTTAACCCCATAAGAACCCTCAATTATGCAAGGCTCATGTGCAAAGTCAACCATAAACAGTCAATGCAAAGTACCTCATGAATGTTAAGGTTAAATGAGTCAGCAGATCAATATCAACAAAACCCATTGGCCAGCTCAGACACGCTTCGTCGCGCATCTGGAGGACGACAGGTGCCGACTACTGCTTACATGATCAGATTGTCCATAATTTACAGATTTTCCCTCATTTTGTAGGTATATAGATGTTTAGGGCAATCTCAAAAATTTTTTTCAAAAACTCAGCTTCAAATTTATTTTGTCTCAGAGACTGTAAAAAAGCCAAAGCTAAATTTAAATAACCTAACCATTRCAGGGAGGCCAAGAAGGCAATGGATGGATTGAGATGTGTGAATTTTTAAGATTTAAGTTGGCTCAGAAGCTCTTTTTTATTTGAAAGGTGCTTATGGCTCACCAGCAGAAGTATAAATAATACTGTTAAAGCTTATGATAAAGTGGATCTAGAATCTAAGTTTGATTATGAAGTGAAATTATATTTCTCAAATAGGTATTTTGACTAGTCAAAATAGAATTAGAGATATCTTAAAAAACAAATGACTAGTCATAATTCAATTTCAGGTAACTGGAATGTAAGCGTTGTGAATCCAATTTTATGTTAATAAGCTGTCTGTCATTAAACAGGGGTGGAGGCCTCCGTGTCCAGTTGTCCCCCACTTAAAATGCTTTTATTGTGGGCATGACTCTGCCCTCTGTCAACAAAAGGGATTATCAGTGTACAATGACCAGTCGTAAGACTGACAACTTCTGCATGTGACCMGCAGTTTYGATTGTCATCATTAACTTGTTTACCCACCATGTGGAGGCGCTGTTTATATGGCTGAGTTTACCTGAACTGCTCAGACTGAAGAAGGCTCTTGAAAAAGAGGTGAAACGGTTACATTAAAGAATCTGTCCAGAAAACTTACTCAACCTTTTTTTTATTTTACCTGGATTACTGAGATGCATCAGGAAATCATGGTTTACATTTAAAGAATAATTAACACTTTGTACTAAAACATGATGCACTATAGAGAAAAGATGCAGTTGTAATTGATTGTATTTCTTTTAACAGGGCCAACAACATCAAAACAAAAACAGCAGATTGACTCGGACTACACTGTGGCAGGTATTTTTCCATTTTTTTAAATAATGCTTTACAGGAAAGTATGAGTGAAATGATCCAACTCATTAAAGTTGCTTTTAGAGGACAAAGCATGAAACAAAATATAAATGCAACATGTAATACAAATGTTTGAAAAAACAGAGCTATTAAGCAATTATCATTTTAACAAAAACTATTTGCAATAAAGCTGTAACATTGCTCTGTTTCATCACTCTGCAGAATTGAAAAGTTACTGTGTGGTCACTCAATATAAACTCAAGGTATTTTTAAATGGTCAGGCAAAACAAGATTGTAGGGGTTTAAYAAATATTTACATATTTGTTAAAGACATACTTTCCATACCATATATCAGAAACAAATCAAGAATATGATTTAAAAAATGAGTTAGGCAATTCAATATGGTCAAGCAGATTTATTCATATGCAGTATTTTTCTTACACCTAATTTAAGTGTTACGCCAGTTGCAATGAGAAATATTAGATTTTTGTTATACCTAATAGTTGTTCTATTGTAATCATTTATTTATTTATTTTTACCGCTTTGAACAGGAATTACAGCAATTATTTAACCATTTTTGAACAGAAATTACTATAAAATCACCAAGCCAYCTCTCCTTAATACTCAAAAAGGCTGTGGAATTTTCAGTCATAATCATAAAGTCAGAGTAAAGGAGATAAAGATTTTATTAACATTTTGTTGCAGTAATTTGTTTGAGTCATTAATACATGAGTCATATTTTTTTAATTTACAGATACTTCAACATGCAAAACAAAAAGAAAAAAGAAGTGCAAAAAGAAGTGCAACAAAGCTGCCTCAACAACTGCTGATTATATGCTTGATAAAGATTTCAGTCTGTTTGCAATGGCTTTTTACTTTGTAAGGACCTATCATTTTACACTATCAGAACTTAAAAGTTATGAGGAAATGATCATGGGTTCTTTTAATTAATGAACAAATAAACTCTCTGTGTAACAGTGAGACCACACAATAAGATTAACATGACTCAATGAATTTATTAATTTGATCTAATACTAAACAAGATCATTTATTTACAGAATCTAAATAATTCACTAATGGGACTTTTGTGGAATATCAAATTTCCTATAAAGAGATGAAATCAACAACAATCAACCCAGGTCAGAGTTAAAGGTATCATATCATGCTTTTAAATCCTTCTTTTTCACATCTAAATCATTCACTTATGGTCTATTTAAAATAAAACTGCAATGCGTTGGTCTTAATTCCTCATTTTTGTTGCTCCACAGACTCCTTGCTTTCCTTGCTTTACCCCATTCTAAGTTGTGCCTCAGAGCAAGCTGTTTTGGTGCAGTCTCTTTAAATACAAATGAGATATTTCACACCCCGCCCCCTCCAGGTCGCTGAGCATTCGACGCCACCCCGTTCAGCCATATTTGTAGTTTCATAGCAAAAACACAGTTATCTACCGACTAAAAACTGTTTTTAAGATAAAATAAGATAAGATAAAACTTTATTGATCCCACAATCTGGAAAGTTGCACATTACTGCAGCTTAATACAAGAGAGGCTGAGAAGAATAATGAAAGATTAATAACAGATGACAAACAAAACCCCACAATATACACATGTGATATATAGTAATGTACCAATGCACATATAAACATATACATAAACACATATGCTTATTTATATACATATATACACCCTAAAGTACAATAAAAAATGAATGTATATGAAGGTGCATATTAGTGATGGCAGATGGCAAGAAAGTATAAGGATGTCAACAACGGAAAACTTGTCAATCCAGCCTAACATGTACGAGCCAGAGTCTGACCCAGTGCAAGACACTCAGAATGACAAAGCTGCAGAACCACGTCTTCAAACGAATGTGTCACAATGGTGGGTTATTTATCTACACACTCTAAGTCCTTACCTACACTGGGGAGCATAGCTAGTTATGCAACATCAGAACGCAGTTCGTCACTGATTGGCTAGGGGGTGGAGTCACTGGTTGCGTCTGAGATGCCTTTACAAATCGAGGCGCCAGTTTTTCAATTGTAGGAGCAACATTAGTCGCGTTTCCATCCAAATTTACTTAGAATTTTTACCTAATTTTTAAATTTTCAGAACTTATTTGGCAAATGTGTTTCCATTTCTCATTTTGCGCATTAACTCTTTTTTGAAAAACCCAAAAATCTCCTCCACCAACCGCCCAAAACACACCCACTGGAACAGGACTGGAACATCAATGGAAAACCACTCAAACTGACCCGTTCCGACACTGACCGTACTGACACTACACTAAGTGGCACTAGTGGAAAAGGGGCATTAGTTAGATTTTAACTTGATCTTTTAAAGAATGTGGATTTTAACCAGAGTGATCAGCAGCTCGCTGAGCTTGGGACAAAAAAATGTGTCAGCTTGCAGATCCTGGAGTGGCAAAATTAACCGAACAAACTGCCTCTAAATTATCTGGTGAATTATCTGGTGTGTGTAACATTCGCTTGCTCTTTAGTAAATAAAGCAAAACCATTGTGTTTATTTTATCTTTATTTCACCTGTCATTAAAGACATACCGGRAAAAAACAAGATGCTCCTCCCTCTTTTTTTAAGTGAAGAGAAAAAGGAGAAAGAGAGAAAAACAGAGAGAGAAGTAATTAGAAAGATTGAAATAGAGATTAGAAGTATATTAAATATACACCAAGACAACACAGGACCACACACACCCAACATCTGTCCGCTCACCTGAAAAATAAATGGATAAATAAATGGATGGCATATATAAAAAGATACACATACCCATACATATACAGTGGTTTGCATAAGTATTCATACCCCTTGAACTTTTCCATATTTTGTCACATTACAAC
>NW_013952909.1:34472-36112 GCF_001266775.1 Austrofundulus limnaeus | reverse complement strand
TATATATATATATGCATGTTTATTTTTTACTTCAATGTAAGCACTGATTCTGTTCATTTTTAGCATTTTCCAGAAGGCAAGCCAACAGACAGATTCCCTGATCCCGTTCCTGCTGAGCCTATCGCCTCAAAAACATACAGACCCAGACCAGCCAGGATGCCACAAGTCAGAGGCCCTCTACCTGAACCCACAGAGTCAAAATGAAGAAAGATACTGAACGACATAACAAGGTAAATGAAAAGGCTAGCTTTATTAAGCTTTGTTTTAAAACATAACACACAGGAGCAGATTTGAACTAAATTTACAGTCTCTTAGCAAACTATGAAAATTAAAGTAAGCATGTGAAAAAAATATACTTCACTGGTTTGTACAAAGGTTTAATGTTAAACAACAAATCTCTTTCTCAATGCAGTACAAGCACCCAGGATGAGAACAGCCCAGACCATCACTCACAGCAAGGAACTTCTGATGCTGCTGTTCAGGCTTCTACACCAGGTTTGTGTTTATTCACTCTTTATGTTTGCACATAAAAATTACTGTACACAGAACACATTTTTGACAGGATAGCCTCCATTGTGTCTGTGAGGGTAAACTCTTGTTATTACAAGGTCTTGTCTGGTGTAGGTTACAAAGTCACAGAAAGGAGCACCAGTAACAAGTAGCTGTCCCTGCACTTGAAACCAGTGTGGGTGATTTCTTTCCAATATCTGGCAGCCTTTGAAACTCCAAATCACCACTTCCAGTAGCTTTGCTGTCAGTCGGTCTCGACATTGGGAGGAGTAACGGCAACAGCGAAAGAAGATAGACATTGTTTGTCAGCATTTAAATAGATCAGCTATGCATTTTTCTATTCACTGTATTTTTCGGACTATAAGCCGCGACTTTTTTCCTGAACTTTGAACCATGCGGCTTATAGTCCGGTGCGGCTTATACGTGGATTTTTTTTCTTCAGCCACCAGGGGGCTCTTATGCTGCATTTGCTTCAACCACTCGATTCAAAAAAAGAAAGGAAAAAACGAAGAAAAAAGCGATCTCTTCCAGAGCCGACTGTTKTACCAGGAAGCAACAATTTAAAGATAGTCAATGGCCAAAAACTCATAAAAGAGACATTTAAAGAGGCCACCGTGAGATAAAACAGACAGAGATAAAGAGAAGAGATAAAACAGACATTTTTCACGGTGGAATCTGACTGATAAAAACTTTGGAGCTTAATCCGGGACCAGTTTGCGGATAAACGTTGAGTGAAGAGCCGCGGACTTTTTTTCCCACATTGCACTCCCCGGGGAAGGAATCCCATGCAGTGACGTATGCTGGGGCGGGAAGGCTTTCCCAGCAGCTAGGCTCGGGGTTTCTCGGGGGAACTATGAAAGGCCAATGCGAAAACGAACGCCGAACAACCACGTGACGGCACRTCGACCGGTCGACAGCCGAGCGACCATACTGCCAGCTTAGCCGGAGGTGTAGCGCCATTTTGTTTTAGCTAGTAGCAGACACGACACGACGGATCTTCGACAGACACGATATTGGACAGTATGTGGGCCCACATCACGGATTCGGTGAAAGCAGCCATCAAGAAAACAAACGCAATTCCCGCTGTTATTCCTCGTGGTACAACAAAGTTTTTGCAACCTCTGGACATC
>NW_013952909.1:31883-34069 GCF_001266775.1 Austrofundulus limnaeus | reverse complement strand
CCTCTCCTCTCCTCCTGCTGCTCAGCGGGCACTTTCATGTCCGCAGCAAGGAAAAATGTCCCCCGGGAAACAACAGTTCACTGGCGGCCGTGACGAAACGTTCCGCTATTTAAACCGGAATGTCCGGTATTCAAAAAATTCATATCATAACAAAAATAAAAACCGGTATTCGGTACAAAACGGTATACCGCCCAGCAATAACTAACGGGGATAAATCATTCACAAAAACTGGCCGAATATGAAAAGCGTCATTTCCTGATGTCTGCCAGTGGATCCTAACAGTGTGGAGCAGAGTGAATGAGTCCACCATCACCAATGGGTTCCRAAAAGCTGGACTGCTACGTGAAGAGGGCACCACAGCTTTAAAGCCAGCATTACCCCGGGATGGCAGCGACACAGAAAGCAACACTGAACAGATACCTGCAGATAAATGCAGCTTTTCTGAGCTTGTTTAACTCCGACACTGAAGAGGAGGACTTCAATGGTTTCAGTGCGCCGGAGGAAGATGAATGAGACGTTTTCTTGGACCAAAAACTGTTAAAGAAACTACCAAAATAAGGTCAGTTAAATGAACCGTATTCCTCCGAACTTTAATTCCTAAAGGTTTGCTTCTTATGTTTTGATGTTGAATTCACTTTTTTGACGACAATTTTGGGTGTACTCTTTTTTTTATGTATGGGGTGCGGCTTATAGTCCAGTGCAGCTTATATGCTAATGTTCGCTGTGTTTTTTTTTTTTTTAAATGGCGGATGCGGCTTATAGTCCGAAAAATACGGTATATATATACTGTATATATGTATATGAGAGAGAGTGTGTGAGTGTTAATTTTAATGTTTCTTTCTGTTTTGCATTTTCAGAGGTTTCTGCACTGGACATGCTGGCACTGCTGGCTGAAAATGAGTCTCTGAAAGCAGGCCGGGACAGTTATGCCAAGATGTTGTCCCAACAAGTGCTAAAAAATGAAGATCTTCAGCGAGACAATGTTAAGTTTCAGAAGGAACTTCGTGGCAAAACACACAAAACAATGTCACGTGACAGCTTTGTATCTGTGGAAAGCCTGAGGCAAAGTAAATTTAAAGAGATTTTTAAGTACTACACTTGTTTTTAATTTAATGTAATAATCAAGTTTAAATTTGTTGACAACAAAATTGAACTAAGCCTTTTCTCATGTATAAATCAAATCTGGTACTGCTTTCTTACATCATTTATGCCATTTCTTATTAATGATTCAGCTTAAAACTCATGACAAAAGATTTAAAGACTTCTACCTGATAAGACAATCCACTTCCATGGGTTGGTCCAAGCATTGTCTTCTCCATCTCTGGGTGTGTTAGCAAGGTATGATATAGTGCAGGAGTTTAGTGAGCGTAGGTAGTCAATTTGACTGCAGAACCTGGATCTTCATGCATAAACAGATGTAACAAGTTAATCAAGTTTGAAATAGGAAATGAGCATGAAATGTGACATACTCTGTGGCCCACAGATTGAGCTGAATGTATGATAAACGTTTTGCTGAGGACATAAAAATGAGAACAAATGTTTATCTTTTGTTTTCCTCGTGTCTTTGACCAATAAAAATAAATCTTTACTAAAAGACAACTTCCGTTACAGTTTTTGAGTTTGTAATTTTATAAAACATACCTCAGAAACATTAATAATTACCATACATATCGCTGACAGGCAAGAACATTTGTAGTAAAAAAAATGTTATTAGAAACATGCTCTTCCTGTAATAAAGAAAATGTTATTCAAACTCATAAAAACACTAAATACCGGTTGTCCTGAAAGTTGGCTGTGAGGGGTCGTTTTTTCCTGTCCACATTGCAAGGTCGAGCGATGATCATTGTGGTCACTGGCTCAGGAAGGATCTTGCACCCTCTGGGCTTGTCCCACTGTTGAGGCTGATATGTGCAGACAGGTTTACTGGGGACGTCCTCGAGTCCATCAAGCAGCCAATCTGACAGCTTCATAATGACTGCCAAGACATGGGCACACTCCCCAGAGGAGCTGAAACAAAATATTAAACCAATTTCAATAGATGTTTTGTAATGAAAGAAGGCTAGCAAGATGACCACACATATACACAATAACTACACATGTGAATTTCAGTGACATAAATACTTCTTTAATGTCTAGTTTGTTCATTTCCGTCACAGACAATTAATAGCTATAATAATGTATGTATG
>NW_013952909.1:28335-29917 GCF_001266775.1 Austrofundulus limnaeus | reverse complement strand
ACACACACACACACACACACACACACACACACACACACACACACACACACACGACAGGTCAGAAAGTCCCGTTCAGGAGCATTAACCCTTAAAGCAGGCAGTATGGTCGCTCGGCAGTCGACCAGTCAACGCGCAGTCATGTGGATGTTCGGCGTTCATTTTCGCACATACCTTTCATAGTTCCTGAGACACCCCAAGCCGAGTTGCTGGGAAACCCCTCCCGCTCCAGCATACGTCACTGCATGGGATTCCTTCACCAGGGAGTGCAATGAGGGAAAAAAAAGTATGCTGCTCTTCATTCGACATTGTTTATCCACAAACTGGTCCCGGATTAAGCTCCAAAGTTTTTATCAGTCAGATTCCACCGTGAAAAATGTCTGTTTTATCCCCTTTTACGAGTTTTTGGCCATTGACTATCTTTAAATCGCTGCTTCCTGGTACAACAGTCGGCTCTGGAAGCGATCGCTTTTTTATTCTTTTTTTTCCTTTCTTTTTTTGAAGCACGTGGATGAAGCAAATGCATCAGCACAAACAAAACTCCCACGAACTTCTGACCAATCACACCATACAGTTCATATGTGTTCTTATGTAGAGGGGGATGAAAAGTTCGACCCGCGAGTTGCGACAAGAAATGCCGACAATGCGAACAGAAGTGACGCAATTTTTGTCATAAAACTGCGACAGCTCGGCACGATTTTGGCAATTCAGCAGCAGCATGCAGGAGGCTTAAGGACCCAGATTATAATCAGTCTTTAAAATGTGGCAAATAAATTATTCTCAGTGACTGAGAGGAAGTTTTTTTGATAGTTGCATTTTTAACTATTATCCTTTATATCTACAAGTGTTAAAGTTCTTCTAGAGTTCTAATGATTATTAGAAAGGGCATGATTTGAGGTTTTTACTGATAATATTTTATTCAAAACATGTTACACACAGGGCTGGATTACCATTTCAGGGGCCCTTTGGCACAACGTGTTTTTTTCCCCTCTCTTCGTGGGCCCTCTAGTGGGCATGGGCCCATGGGCCCGTGCCCAGTGTAGGGGTCACCTCGAGTGAAGAAACAAGATTTACTGCCTCGAAGCAGGCCTCGGACAGGCCTGACGAGAGGGCAGGAACTCTGTCACAAACTGAACTCTATTTAGGCCATGACAGGTCATTCCAACCGTGTAGGAGAACTCCTCAGTTCTCTTAAATCAGATAATGGGCAGAACAATCTCTTCTGTTCGTGATTCATTTGTTGTTTAACTAAGAATATTTATGCATTTGTTAAATCATGATAATGACTGTCACAGGAAAAGTGGAACCACTTCTTTTCTTTTATCGTGCCTAAAAGATTAATAACGGTATAAAAAATCACAGATGATCTCATTACAATGTTTTCATTGTGTTTTTATGTAAATCACTGTTTTTATTTTACTGTGAACACAGTAATATAATTGTGGATTTTTCCTGAGAAAATCTTTCATTTATCTGGACTAACAGAAGGTTCAGAACTGATTATAAAACTCTATAATTAATCTCTAAGCCTGAGGGCGGAACCAAAGTTCGTCCGTTTCTTTTACTAACCCGGACGGCTTTGAGC
>NW_013952909.1:25531-26949 GCF_001266775.1 Austrofundulus limnaeus | reverse complement strand
AATCAATCAATCAATCAATCAATCAATCAATCAATCAATAAATCAATAAATAAATAAATAAATAAATAAATATCTGGAGGAGTCCTTAACTTTAGGATGTAGTTAGGCAATTAAATATTCACAATGTAAATTTATTACTATAACTGAAGGTGAGTCATGTAAAATAATGTTTTTAGAAAACATGTAGTCCCCCCAGACCAATTTCCTAGGGGAAGCCCTGTAAAAGAGAGTATTCATTAAAAATATAAACTGCCACATTAAAGCCTGCAGTATGGTCGCTCAACAGCCAACCGGACGATGTGCTGTCATGTGGTTGTTCAGCGATCGTTTTTGCACAYGCCTTTCATAGCTCCTGAGACACAATGAGCCTAGCTCCTGGGAAACCCCTCCCACTGCAGCATACATCACTGCATGGGGTTTCTTCCTGCTGGAGTCTACAAAGCAGACAAAAAGGTCAGAGTCCCGTCACCCAACATTTATCCACGAACTGGTCCCGGAATAAGCTCCGTTTTTATCAGTCATATTCCACCATACAAAATATCTGTTTTATCTCCTTTCATGAGTTTTTGGCTGTTTGACAATCTTTATAAACCACTGCTTCCTAGCACAACAGTCGACTTTTGGAGATAAGTCATATTTATGTTTGCTTTTTTGGTTTTTTGAAGCGAGTGGTTGAAGCAACAAGATTGCAACAAGAAGGTGCCAGAATGCTGACAATGCGAAGAGAATGATACAATTTTTGTCATGAAACTGCAACAGTTTGGCCTGATTTCGGCAGTTTGAATGCAGCATGCTTCAGCCTTAAGCCACTTGTAGCAGCTGCTACTGCAGCTTCATCTTCCTTTAAAATTAGTAACATGTGCACATGCATGGTCGATCGCCAATTTAAAAAAAGGTGGCCAAAATTGACTGAATTAAATCAGTCAGCTTGATCTCTGTTTAAAATTCAGATGTGGAGACATTTTACACAACACTGAAATAATGTGATAGCAATATTTTAAGTCTACTGAAGCAGAAAGCACAGATGGAAAGGAAAAACGTTAAAGTCTCAGAGATCGAAATAAAATACACAAAACTCCACGTCAATGCAATCACTCTGATTGAAAACAAAACAAGTAAAACAAAGAAGAAGAGGTTATCAGACTGTGAAGAGTATTGACCTGYCTAACAATCATTCAATAAAGATAAACAGACTGAACATATTCTGAATCTGCATCAGTTTTAGGTACTGACAAAAAAAAGGTTTATTTTTTTAATTATCAGTGACAATTAGGCCTGTCGCGATAGTCAATAAATCAATTAATTGCACGCTAACTTTTTTTGAGGTCGGTAAAAAAAGACGGCGATAAGTTTCATTTTCCTGCTTGTTTTTTTCCTTCGTCTCTCTCCCTCTCTGTGCTCCGCTACACAGGAGCTCA
>NW_013952909.1:16856-24671 GCF_001266775.1 Austrofundulus limnaeus | reverse complement strand
AAAGTTTATTGATTTATTACACTTACATATTATGCTTWTATAATTATTAGTTGTAAAACGGTCACCAGGCAATATTATCGTTTATCGCAATAAATTTTGAGACAATTAATAGCCCAGCAAAATTTGTTATCGTGACAGGCCTAGTGACAATACTAAAATATCTAAATCTACAACTGTATTATGTCAGTGACAGAAACATGTCTCTAGCTACTGCTGCCACTTTCCATAGATATGTAGTTTTCTGTCAGTATCTTCCCATGAACATCTACGGTAGTTAACATGAATTTWTCATTGAACTGTCAACAACTTAAAGTGACATGAAAGGAGCTAAAAATATCAGACCTCCATTTGCAATTCCATGTGATGAAGTTAAACACTCCACCAGTATGACTTAGCTATTACATGAAATCAGAGATTTCTTACTGAGAAAATATTTTGTACCTCTGCCCGAGGAGGCATACTGTTCTCTGGTTGTCCATCTGTGTGTTACTGGGTGTCCGTTATGCTGTCTTTTGTGCACTGTATCTCCTGAACGGAGCTATTGATTTCAGTCAAAGTTGAAAGGATAATTGATCTTGGCCCAATGGAGTTCTGACAAAATTTTGGGGTCAAAGGTCAAAGCTTAAGGTCAGGTAACGGGATTGTTGTTACTTGAATCCCCTTGTTTTGGATGGTACACATAAGAGGTGGGTCACTGAAATTTATGATATGGTAAATATCAAAGAGGAAGTCATAGACATTAGACATTGATGATATAATTACACACTTCTTAAAATATGCAAGTCCAAAAGTAGAGGTCAACAGGTAATTGCATGCCCAGTGCTTCAAATGCAGAAGAGTCTAGGGCAGGCAGAGGCACACCAGTCAATGCTTTGGCAGTGAGTTCTACCTCGAGTTCTACCTTGTTATACAAAGAGTAAAAACTTGAAAACAATGCACTAGAGGTGTTTTGGTGTCTTATGTTGGCCTGACTAAAACACCTCCTTTGACTTGCTACATATTCCTTCTAAAAGCCTTTTGCAGCTGTGCACTACAATACATAATTTAGACAACTGCCCCATAGTCATATATCAGTTTGCTTTTTGAGGAAAACTGATAGCCAGTAAACAATGAATTCTTCCACATTGAGTAAATTGTTGTAACGGGAGTAAAACAGCTTTTTTTTTACACTTAAAGACCCACTAGTTCCATGCGTGAACTGTTCTTAATCTGGTGAAAAACTTGTGAAAACATAGTAGCTGGTATTAACAGCAGCAGCACTCTATGTGATACAAACATTATCAACATCAGCACACAGAACAGCCAAATATGCATGAAGAAGTTCAGATACTAGGTCATCCAAGTTAAAAGGACAGAACTTGTGTCGACCAGATTCAAAACATAAATATTCTCAAATGTATCATTTTAAGCTGAACAAAAACACAGTACACTTCAAGCTAAAGAGACTTCTTTACTGGTAAATCACTCACCTCTAGAGCTTCCAGGGTCACAAAGCCTGTAATGGAAAAGCCATCAATGATGTCCTCTTCAGCAGAACTAGACTCCTTTCGCTTCCTTCGTGGGGCTCGAGGGTGGGATGAGGAGGGCTCCCGTTCACCCTCCCACTCCGAGTCAGAGGAGAGTCGAAACACCGAGCCTTTAACATGATTGTTTCTTATCCCATTTGATCTCCTCTCCCGATCCCTTTCAGACCTGGACTTCCTCTTCTGCCGGAGGCCACTTATTCGAGGGCCATTCATGTCCTTCATGGTAAACATCCAGATAAAACCACCTCCCACAAAAAAAATCAAACACTTCAGACGCCAGCCACCAAAAATGGCTTGAGTGAAACCCCTTCTTGAATAATGTCCAAATATCCCAGGAAATGTTGTCAATAAAATAGATCCAAGGTAATCATGTAATATCCAAGACACAATACTTTTTATAGGAAATGCAAAACTGCAGGTAGGTTCCAATCAAAGATCCCCAAAGGCTGTCCATCACATCCAGTAACATAGACAAATTAATCGACCAAGCATTCAGTTCCATCTGAGAGGGTTTTTTTTCATGTAAATGCAAATGTCTGCTTAGTGAACATGTCCTGCCATGATGAGGTGAGCTGATGATGCCACATCTTTCTTCTCCGGGAAATTACTTCTCATAGCCAATGACAGCAAACTCACCCTTCTGTGAAATCAACACAGAGAAAGAAAGAGCATGCATTTGCAACGTGTTCACTCAGCAAGGTCAACATTTAGTCAGTTTAGTCGAGTATTTAGTCAATGATACATTTTTTCAAAAGGTGCAGCATGCTGTGCACAATGATCTGTTTATTGTACATAAAACAAGACTAATGCTTCATTATTGTGGCTAAAGTTGCATCTTATGTTTATAATGTTGTTTCTTAAACTTGCAGGTATTTTTGCTCTGAGTTTCGATTTTTTTTTCAAATGTAAGAGTTCATTTTACTGGTTGCTCTACTAATTTTATTGAGCTTAAATCTAAATTATGATTTTAAACAATGGAATTCTGGGAAAAACAGCATATTTTGCTGTTTCACTCTAAAGCACCTGAATAAAAAAAATGCTTTCACTTTGGGCGAGTCTTTGTTAACATGCAATAAATCTATACTGCTACAATTAAAATCCATTGATGGTTATAAATAAAATCTGGTAACAAATAACATCTTCATACAATCTAAGCATTTTTGATGGTCTACATTTTTGTAATGAACCTGTTAGTGTCCCACCTTTGTAGATGTTACAGGGGAATTAAGCTGTATATTATTCAGTTTTACTTAAATCTATGGTTTTTAAATTCTAACTAGTAAACTGAAAGCTGCTTTTGAATAAAAATCTGCTATGTAGACACTTAAATCCTCCTGATTCTTCAAGACGACAAATAATCATTCAGTTTTTCTTGTTTAAGTACAAATTTTGCTCAAGAATGAAAGTAGGCCAAACTGGATGACATGCTGTCCTAAAGTTTGTCATGCCAACAGGAAACTAAGACCGATGCTTCGACCTTTTGGTGAGGTCATGAGTCTGAACCACAGAGCTCAGGAGGGCACACCTTCATTGTCTGACACTGAAGGCATCTGCCTGCGTTATGATATTAGGCYGCAGCATTCAACAGTTCGCAGTTATTCTGAATTAACAACAGTCGAGGCCTCAAGCCAATAAAAGTCATACAAGCAATGTAGAACACATGCAGCTCCTCAATGCCTCCAGCATAACAATTCCAATCCATTACATCACTCAAAAGGTAGGGAGTGGACAAAAACTGAATCCACAAACTGCTATATATATATATATATATATGTAACTTTTCAAAATGTTAATAGACATTTCAAACACATAACATATTAAACCTTTTCTGCATCAGTACACAAATGAGAACTTATTTGTCACAGCCAACCATCATCTTCAACTTTACATGATAGCCCGTGTGTCCAAGGAGACAATGTAATGCAGCTCATCTGGATTCTGCAGCCCATGTATTCTACATGTTCTGCTACACCCTGCAAAGTAGAAAATGTTTGCCCAGTTTTACCCATTTGGATAATAAATGCAACAAAAATTCATGATGAATGTGTCAACATTCAAATGTGAAAAAAAAATTTAGGGTTATGTTTTCAGTGCAGAGACTCTCAGTTTCTACCTAAAATAAAAGAAAAAAGCAAAATGCACCTTTACTGTTCCAGTCCTGAACCAGTCTTTTTAAACCTGTTTGTTTAACCTGAAGCCTGATGACACACATCCTCTGCACACACATCTCCACAGATAACACTTATTTGAAACGAATTGTGTTGTTGCACTCTCCCTGACTCTTCTTTCTCTGCTCAGCCTCTTTTCCTTCTCCTCGGTCACTGACTCTTTTTGTCYGCCTGTGCTGTCAGTACAGATCTCAGGCTCTGTAATCCAGTCCAGCACACAGCAGCAGCAGCAAACTGGCTCTGCCTCCTGCTCCGACTCCGACTCTCCAAGCCGCCTCATTTTCCACTACAAAACACACACACACAGGCGCACGCGCGCGTGCGCGCACACACACACACACACACACACACAAAAGCAAGCTTCTTTTTGCGCTCCAAGACACGTCATGCAAAACCAAGAAATGCAAACCCTTGTCAAGGAACCGTCCGGACAAGTTGAAATCCTTTGGTCACTACAACCAAAAAACCATAAAGCACAAGAAGGTTTTGGAGCTGGCTAAATAAATCCCCGCAAATGAAAGCCATTTGGTACCTCCTCCTCCCCACCGACCCGAGCTTCAGGATCCTGTAGAAGGGAGACCGGGGCGCAGTGATACGGCGATGCCGCAGTGCCGCTTTACAGGCTGAACGCTTCCTCTTCGGCGCAAATAGTGCCGTCTCCGGACACCTCTTCAGTCTCTGTTTAGATAAGTTACAGAGGCATACTCAGAATTTATAACAGTATGCAGTTCATATTAGCCTTTAAAACTTATGTAGGAATGTTAATGCATTTGTAGTTTCCATTTCATATAATGAGCTTATTAATCACTTTTGTGAGGTTTGTGACAATGTGAGAGAAAAAAAACTATTCTAAAATAATGCAGCTTATGAAACGTCAACTTTATTTTTAAGTTATGTTAGGCTTTAAATAATAACCATATTGATTTTTGATATTCAGTTTAAATCAATTTTCCTCAAAGATTTCCTTAGCTACATTGTAGAAACTGAAGGAACAAAACATTATGTTAAATGTGTGCATGTGGTGTTACAAGGTTCATTGAGAGAAGAGACAATGCATTACTCTGCTTAAATATAGAAATGATAGAGGGAACATGCATAAAGGGTCATGTTTTATTTAGGCTATGCGTATTACAGTAAAACATGGGTTTGTTATTCATATAAAACAATGAAACAATTTATTAGCACAAAATCAAGTTGATTGATGTTACATCTACTCTCCAATTAACTGATCACCTGGTGGATCATAATTGATCCTCTCACTGTAGGGGTACAAAAAAAAACCTAAACAAAACAAACAGAAAAATAGCAAATACAGTACATCTGTTAGTGATTAAACCTCTTAACTCTAAAGCATCACCTGAAATATTTTTAATTTTCGAAGATTTTATGTATTAAATGCAGTGGTGTGCCGTCAGGGCCACCAAAGCCTTCTCTGCTGGCCTAAACACAATCAGAATCACTAATATTTTATATTTATTGTAATAGTTATTAATATTATTATTAGGAAATAATTGTTTTTGAAATATCTGTTCTCTTAATTTCATAGTTTTTTGCCTGGCTGCGCAGTTGCAGCAGCTTGTATTTATTTTAGAGGTTTTATCCAATCATATTTCGTTCATTATCTGTTGCTAGGGTTCACAAATCTGCCTCGGCCTTCAGAACGTTGGGTACGTATTGTAACCCCAGATTCTATGAGTGTAAGCGCAGCCCTCTAAGGATCGGGGCCTCACCGGCTTCCGTAGCTGAAGAAAAAGTAAGCTATTGGGAGCTGRACTCAGGTCCGTCCTCCCCTTTTATACGGACCGAGGTGAGGCCCACGACACGTGGGCGTGGACTATTGGTCTTCAGAATGCGCGAGCGCGCGCGGGGGTACCCATCTGCGATAGCCTTAGAGGGCGGAGCTTACACGAAATAGAACAAACAGCGAAGGCACTGGGAAGGTGAAGCATATGGCAGTGATACTGTTGCTTTGACCAATGAGGTGCTGAGGTGAAGACACCAGAGCCTGCTAGCTGCCTTCAGACAGCGTCAACATTTTCTCATCGTTTGATTGGCTGGTCAGAGAGCAGATGACACAGAACTGGGAAACTAGATTTCTGTAACTTCTTACAAGCTAAATGCCGAGCGGACATTCTCAGCGTTACAGGAAATTAAAACTTATAACAAAAATACAGAACAGAACAGACTGGACTTTCAGTGTTAGATCCATGATGGTGATAGAAATGGACTTGTTGTTGAAACGAAACACCATGAGGACCTGTATGACAGAGGAGCCGGCATTTTCTTGAGACATAAAAGGAGTATGGGGTTTTTAAACGGATAATTAAAAGTTTTGGGGCCTCATGCATCAGTGGTGCATCCACACAAAAACCTTGCGTACGCCATTTTCCACGCAAAACTCCGTATGTATCAAAACTGATACGAACGTGGAAATGTGCGCAGCCCACGCCAACTCCAGGGCTGGCGTACGCACGTTTCTGTAGTTCTGGTTCCATTGGCGACACTTAGAGGTGGTTCTGGGAAACTGTTCATGATGTGAAAATGATTATTGTTCACACAAGACACACATGATTAACAATTATTACATCCACATAATTAACAATTATTACATCCACATGGACGCAATTAGATGAGTGGCTATAAAAGCATGTGCAAAGTAGTGGCAAAAATATTGACAACAATGGCTTTAGCCTTATTGGAGGATATAGCAAATAGCGCTATACACAGAGAGCGTGTTTTTAGAGTCCGAGAGGATTTTCTGGCTCATGATGATGACTGGCTCATCAGTCGTTTTCAGCTTACAAGGGCAGTACTTCTGCAACTGTGCTTAGAACTACGACCGGTTTTGGAGCACCACACAGCGAGGAGCCGTGCCCTGCCTGTACATGTGCAGCTGCTGACCACACTGGGATTTACCAAGCCCTTGTTTGTTTCTCTGTGTATAGTAGTTCTGTAAATAAATACGTGCATAAAGTGTGGAATATGTCTGCCTTTCAGCAGCGCACTGCTGCCATCATTAACACAAAGTAATCCAAAAGTTCTGCATTACAAAATGATAAGCATCTGACTCTGCCCATTTGCAATTTATTTTTTTTAATTCACAGGGGACAGTGGTTACCCACTAAAAACATGGCTCATGACTCCTCTCGCCAACCCCCACACTGAGCAAGAGCGGAGATTTAATGACGTCCATTCCCGCAGCCGGTCAGTCATCGAGAGGCAATTGGCCTGCTGAATGGACGGTGACGCTGTCTGGACAGGACTGGAGGTCTGCTGGTCTATAGCCCTGAAAAAGTGTGCTGCATTGTGATCGCATGTGGCGTCCTCCACAATTTGGCACACGGACTTCAGATACCACAGCCATACGCTTGCCCCCACCAGAGGAACCAGAACCTGCACCCCTCAACATACATCCCACCCAGGAAGCTATTAGGGCCCGGCAAAATGTAATTGCAAATACTGTATATAAAACAGGCAAGTATACTTATCACTTAATCAGTGCATTTAATGATTTGTTTATGTCTGCGAGGACTCCTATCAGTTGGTCCAGGCGGTCATTTAAGCCACTAATTCCTGAAACTATTTCCTGCTGAATCTGCAGGACAGCTATCATCAGAACACAGCCGGTAGGACGGACATAGCTGCTGGCAGGGGTGCGCTGGAGGTGCCCGTTGTGCCAGACGTTCCAGGGACACTGGAGGAGCATCCCAAGTCTGTGGCAGCAGACTGCATGTCTTCTGTTTGATTCTCTGATGGCAAAATAAAACGTGTGCATGTAAAAAAAATATTAAAAAATTCCAATGACTGAAGACCTTTTATTCTTATAGTCACCAGTATGAAAACAGGATATTTTATGGCATTTATAATGAACACTGGCTTATATACTTACTTTGTGTACAATCAGAATCCCCCACGTGCAGAGCCACTACACCTGTGAGGGTCGTGTCACCCACAATACTGGCAACTCTCTGGTCAAATGGAGTGATGTCATCATCTCCTGTCCCCCCGCCTGTTTTGGTCACACTCTGGCGATGGGCAGCTGTCCTCCATTTCACATCCACCTTAATGTCTGACCACTTTTTTTTTATTTGTTAGTTCTGCCGGTGTTCTCTGCCCTGACC
>NW_013952909.1:15210-16846 GCF_001266775.1 Austrofundulus limnaeus | reverse complement strand
GTGACAGGTCTGCGCCTGCACACTCCTTTTAATAACCATTTTACCAACAAATGATTAAAAACCGTCCTGTCACCAAAACCCACGTGACAGGAGGAAAATTGCCGCAGCATACGTCTTAACGGTGCTGAAGGCTAAACCTCTGTCCATTAGCATCTGTAGGAAGGACAGAATGCAGGATAAGGAGCAGTGAACTGGATCTGCAGTTTTTTTTCTACACACCAGTGCTGAAAGGATGACCACTTGGCTGTGTAGGAAGAGACTGTGGATGCCGCGCGCGCATCCTGGATAGTGCGCACAACATCAGCAGATAGACCCAGGTCTATTAAGTGTTCCCGCTCAGCGGCCAGGCCCAAAGGGGCTGGCCCAGTTTCGAGAAGCTCCTCGAACCTGTCTCCTGCCAGAGGAGCTGGAGCGGGAGGCCCGACAGTAATGACTGGAGGGACGGGAACCAGTGCGCTCCGGAGCGATCAAAATAATCCGCCGGCACTCTGCTCTGACCCGATCCAGTAGTCGCGGGATCAGAGGGACAAGAGCGAAGGCATAAAGCAGCTTGTCCGGCCAGGGACGGTGCACAAAGGCGTCCACTCCCAGAGGAGGGTCGTCCCGTGAGCTCAGGGAGAACCAGAGGTCGCACTGTGAGTTTTCTCTGCTGGCGAACAGGTCCACTTCCRCCTTGCCGAATCTGTCCCAGATTTGCGTAATTATGGTCATGTGCAGGGCCCAGTCCCCATCCTGCGGACGCCCCCCTGGACATGATGTCTGCCCTTCTGTTCAGCACAACCGGAATGTAGACAGCTCGTATTGAGCGTAGGTGGGTGTGTGCCCAGAGGAAAAAACTCTCTGGCTGTGTCCAGCAGCTGCYGGGAGCATACCCCTCCCTGGCGGTTTATGTAAGCTGCTGCCACTTTGTTGTCCGTGTGGACCAGAACATGCTGGTCCCGGACCAGATGAGTGAAAAGCACAAGCACTTTCCACACAGTCAGAAGTTCCAGAACATTAATGTGGGGGACAGGATGGGCAGACCAGCAGTCTCCCATAGTCTGGGATAAGCATGTCCCCCCMCCACCCTGACAGTGACGTATCTGTGAAGACCGGCACTTGATGTGTCACTCTGCTCAGAGGGACTCCTGCTGACAGTGTGTGGCTTCTTCCAGTGGTTCAAATCCGCCCCCACTGAGGAGGGGATCGATACGATCCTGCGCTTGTGGCGTATCGGATCGATCTTTAGCCGGGAGAACCACCGCTGTAAACGTCTCGTGTGTAGCAGCCCGAGCGGGACCACCGCATGGGCTGCTGACACCATGCCCAGGAGACGCATGGTGGTTAGAGCTGTCACTGACCTGCGGGGTCTGACATGCACTAACAATGACAGCAGAGTCTCTTTTCTGGTTAGAGACAGATGAGCTGTCATAGTGACTGAGTTCAGATCCACACCCAAATATGTGATGGATTGAGCCGGAATGAGAGAACTCTTTTTCCAGTTTATGGAAAAACCCAGCATCCTTAGGTGTGCTGACAGTTTCTCTGTCTGTRACGCTGCTTCCTGTCTGGATGGAGCCAGCAGGAGCAAGTCGTCCAGATAAAACAGGATTCTCATTCCCGCAGAGCGCAGAGGCTGCAGTGCTGTCTCTACGCA
>NW_013952909.1:2041-13987 GCF_001266775.1 Austrofundulus limnaeus | reverse complement strand
GGACTAGCGGACCTAGCCTTAGCCATACGTTCAAACTCGTGCTGGCCTCTGTGCTGTGGTCCTGTCGTTTTTTCTTTAAATGACGGTCTGGAGAGTGATGTTGTTAGTTGCAGCACCCGACTGTGCCGTACGATGACGGGACCGGTCGGCCCAGCTGCCAAGCTGCTGGTCTACCGCTTGTGAGAGGAAAAAAGGTCGCCATCCAGCAGACCGTCCCGCCTCAGTGACGAAGACCATGGAGGATGAAGATTCCAGTACTGGAACCGGCAAGAGCCGAATACGGTCACCCTCTCCACTTTGTCACGTCCGCGTGGAACGAGACCGGAGCTTTCAGCTTGGAGTAAGCAACTCCTAGAGATGCTAGCATTGTAGCTAGCATCTCCATGCTAGGGGCAAAAAACCCGTCTTGGCTAGACGGTCTGGATGAGCTCCCAGTCCAGTCCTGGCTGGGAGCACCGACCACRGAATGCCTTAAGCCAGCTAGCTAACACCTCTGTGTTGCGAGCGAGCCAACACATCATGTGTTACAAGCCAGCTAGCAGTATTCTGCAACTGCCCTGGTCAAGCTACATAGCACGTCCGTGGCTAGAAGCTACACCAAGCGGCAGCACCCTGACTCCAGCTTCTCGACTGAAAAGCGGGGTGTAGTTCGGCGCAAGAGGCTGAGACTAGYGCACTGCTTAGCTTAGCTAGGTGGCTAACCGGCTTAACTAGTTTGCCGCCGTGATCTCTGGCGGGAAACTGCTAGCCTGGGCCTTYGTCCCCGGAGAAGATAGCCAGACCATGCMGAGATGAGAAGCGTATGGTCCGAAATATCTGGGAAAAAGCTTCCAGTCCAGTCCTGGCTGGAAACGTCGATGTCTAAAAGCCTTAACTACTAGTTACCACATCCGTGTGACGAGTGAGTTAGAAGCGGCTATGATAAACRGGGACTCCGTGGAGGCACGAGGATGTCCGGCACCTTAGCTTAGCATAATACCGCACCGCGGGGACACCCRCGGGAAAATATATGCTCGCTAAACCACGATCAACCTTCTTCCAAGGAAGGAGACCGGAGTGAAAAACAGGTTGTGCCGGGGAAAAACCGATCCCCGAGCAGCCCGGAAGGATGGCTAAGCGGATCATAGCTCGGTGGCGCCGGACACGAATTCCATGTCAATATAAAAGAATCATAGCACTTACATGTGCGTCTTCTATGGTTACATGTCGAATGCCGAAGCTGAAGAAAAATGGGGAGCTGAACTCAGGTCCGTCCTCCCCTTTTATACGGACCGAGGTGAGGCCCACGACACGTGGGCGTGGACTATTGGTCTTCAGAATGCGCGAGCGCGCGCGGGGGTACCCATCTGCGATAGCCTTAGAGGGCGGAGCTTACACGAAATAGAACAAACAGCGAAGGCACTGGGAAGGTGAAGCATATGGCAGTGATACTGTTGCTTTGACCAATGAGGTGCTGAGGTGAAGACACCAGAGCCTGCTAGCTGCCTTCAGACAGCGTCAACATTTTCTCATCGTTTGATTGGCTGGTCAGAGAGCAGATGACACAGAACTGGGAAACTAGATTTCTGTAACTTCTTACAAGCTAAATGCCGAGCGGACATTCTCAGCGTTACAGGAAATTAAAACTTATAACAAAAATACAGAACAGAACAGACTGGACTTTCAGTGTTAGATCCATGATGGTGATAGAAATGGACTTGTTGTTGAAACGAAACACCATGAGGACCTGTATGACAGAGGAGCCGGCATTTTCTTGAGACATAAAAGGAGTATGGGGTTTTTAAACGGATAATTAAAAGTTTTGGGGCCTCATGCATCAGTGGTGCATCCACACAAAAACCTTGCGTACGCCATTTTCCACGCAAAACTCCGTATGTATCAAAACTGATACGAACGTGGAAATGTGCGCAGCCCACGCCAACTCCAGGGCTGGCGTACGCACGTTTCTGTAGTTCTGGTTCCATTGGCGACACTTAGAGGTGGTTCTGGGAAACTGTTCATGATGTGAAAATGATTATTGTTCACACAAGACACACATGATTAACAATTATTACATCCACATAATTAACAATTATTACATCCACATGGACGCAATTAGATGAGTGGCTATAAAAGCATGTGCAAAGTAGTGGCAAAAATATTGACAACAATGGCTTTAGCCTTATTGGAGGATATAGCAAATAGCGCTATACACAGAGAGCGTGTTTTTAGAGTCCGAGAGGATTTTCTGGCTCATGATGATGACTGGCTCATCAGTCGTTTTCAGCTTACAAGGGCAGTACTTCTGCAACTGTGCTTAGAACTACGACCGGTTTTGGAGCACCACACAGCGAGGAGCCGTGCCCTGCCTGTACATGTGCAGCTGCTGACCACACTGGGATTTACCAAGCCCTTGTTTGTTTCTCTGTGTATAGTAGTTCTGTAAATAAATACGTGCATAAAGTGTGGAATATGTCTGCCTTTCAGCAGCGCACTGCTGCCATCATTAACACAAAGTAATCCAAAAGTTCTGCATTACAAAATGATAAGCATCTGACTCTGCCCATTTGCAATTTATTTTTTTTAATTCACAGGGGACAGTGGTTACCCACTAAAAACATGGCTCATGACTCCTCTCGCCAACCCCCACACTGAGCAAGAGCGGAGATTTAATGACGTCCATTCCCGCAGCCGGTCAGTCATCGAGAGGCAATTGGCCTGCTGAATGGACGGTGACGCTGTCTGGACAGGACTGGAGGTCTGCTGGTCTATAGCCCTGAAAAAGTGTGCTGCATTGTGATCGCATGTGGCGTCCTCCACAATTTGGCACACGGACTTCAGATACCACAGCCATACGCTTGCCCCCACCAGAGGAACCAGAACCTGCACCCCTCAACATACATCCCACCCAGGAAGCTATTAGGGCCCGGCAAAATGTAATTGCAAATACTGTATATAAAACAGGCAAGTATACTTATCACTTAATCAGTGCATTTAATGATTTGTTTATGTCTGCGAGGACTCCTATCAGTTGGTCCAGGCGGTCATTTAAGCCACTAATTCCTGAAACTATTTCCTGCTGAATCTGCAGGACAGCTATCATCAGAACACAGCCGGTAGGACGGACATAGCTGCTGGCAGGGGTGCGCTGGAGGTGCCCGTTGTGCCAGACGTTCCAGGGACACTGGAGGAGCATCCCAAGTCTGTGGCAGCAGACTGCATGTCTTCTGTTTGATTCTCTGATGGCAAAATAAAACGTGTGCATGTAAAAAAAATATTAAAAAATTCCAATGACTGAAGACCTTTTATTCTTATAGTCACCAGTATGAAAACAGGATATTTTATGGCATTTATAATGAACACTGGCTTATATACTTACTTTGTGTACAATCAGAATCCCCCACGTGCAGAGCCACTACACCTGTGAGGGTCGTGTCACCCACAATACTGGCAACTCTCTGGTCAAATGGAGTGATGTCATCATCTCCTGTCCCCCCGCCTGTTTTGGTCACACTCTGGCGATGGGCAGCTGTCCTCCATTTCACATCCACCTTAATGTCTGACCACTTTTTTTTAGTTCTGCCAGTGTTCGCTGCTCTCTGACCCCATAGCATTTACAGCTTCACACACCCTGTCCCACTCATGCCTTTTGTGCTTAGCTGTAACGCCAGAGGACACTGTGCCAAACAAAAGTTTTTTCCGTGCCTCTACCTCACTCAGATGTGTCTCCAGTTCACAGTCTGTGAAGTTCCTCTTCTTTCCCTGTTTAGACATGATTTGTGATAGAGCAAAGATGACATTCCTCTGGTGCAGGGCATATTTAAATTAATTTGCATATTTTTTTGGAGGCGTGTCAAAGGAGAAGTTGGCCACTCTCTCATGTGCACTCAATTTCACGTTGATTGTGATGTACAAAAGCAATGTGCGTGGATTCCGTCGTACGCACGGTTTGATACATCTGGACAGTGGTGGGCAGTGCTAATTTAAATTTTAGTTCTGCAATTTTTAAAGCACTAGTCAATTTGTTTAGGTCTGCAAGTTCATAAGCACACATGCTCAATAAAATTTGGCAGAGGCTAACATAAAGCGCAACAAATTTCTATAACCAGAAGACATTCAGGTAAGAGAAAAGTCAATGCTTTACTACCACTTAATGGTAAAATCATTTTCTTTACCAGATTGATATCATCGCCAAATGCTGACGTGATTCATAGAAACAGACTTTTAAATCATGGTTGTAAAACAAAAATTAGTTGTGCATTTCTACATAGTTATGCTATTTCTTGGTCATTTTCTTATTTTTTTGGCAAAGCTTCAGTAAGAAAACATGCAGATATATTAATAATTTTAAACTGTTTGTTGTAAAACGGAAGCAAAGCATTCTGGGTAGGCTACAGGACACAAAACAGGAACTTCGTTCTTTTCAAAATAAGAGCGTGAATTTAAACTGTTCCGTGTTTCTTTCTTTACTATTTTTAATTAATTAATTAATTAATTTTATATTTATTGCCGTGGTGTTCCCCAGAGAGGAGGTAGGACAATATGCACAGCTGAGTGTGGTTCTGCAGATCAGAACTGCGGTTAGATTGTCACCCAGTGAAGAAATTATTTGCTTCCTGCCTCGCAAAGAACTGTGGGAATGAAAACCGTCACCAAGAAGGTGACTCTGTCAGAAGTCAGAGTATAAAGCTCTGTGAACACAATGCAGGCTGAGGGGTCACTGTAAGTAGAGGCAGCTTTCCCCTTCATTGTTCAAGAAAATATGACAAAGTTGTGATGAATTATTTGGCTACAGAAAGTGGTGAGACTAGATGGCTTTTTAGCTTTAGCACTCAGAATAGACCTGCGACAGGTTTTAATAATGGTGGACACGTTACTGCACTCTCTGGTTCAGCTGCTGGTGACGCACAGATTATTATTATTATTATTTATTTATTTATTTTTGTGAAGCGGCGCAGGCTGTGTCTTCCTTTTTTACTGAATGAGAAAATGGGAGGATAGTTCTGTGCTGCTGGAAACAGCACTTCTGCTCCTCCCTCCACAAAAGAGCAGAAATCGGTGGATGAAAGACAGCAGACATGCGCAGTCAGGTCAGTTTTCCACAATGGTAAATGGACTGTACTTATATAGCGCTTTTCTATCCATCCAGGACACTCAAAGTGCTTCACACTACAATCTGTCCTCATTTACCCATTCACACAGCACTCTTATCAGATCTCTACAAAGCTTACATGTACAATCATCTATGGAGMCTAATCACTGCCAMTCACATTGATACACTGATGGGACACACATCAGAGGCATTAGGGGTGAAGTATCTTGCCCAAGGACACAACAACTGAGACAGCTGGATGGGGGATCGAGCCGGCGACCTTCCAGTTCCAGGACAACTCCCCTAACCACTCTGCCACAGCCATCACAATCAGAATAAGATGATCGGATTAAGTGTTTACATGCACGTTGTTCGGATTATCAATAGGCATAACCCACCTCTCTCATTCCAATTATAAATTCATTCATATCGAGTTGAATTGAGTCAGAATAATCCGAACGGGGTGTTTACATGACACATTTTTATTCCAAATGGCCGTTTAATCTAATTTCTTATGTCCATGTAAACTTAGCTACTGATTACAGTATGAGTTGTGTTTTTAAAATAAAAAGTGATTTAAATAAAAAGCTATTTAAAAAAGAGAAGTTTGTAACAGTCATATTGGATGTTTGTTTAATACAATATATTGCCCTTATTTTGTAACTTGAAGTAAATTTAAGTGTGACTGAAAAACTATGCTGTTGTACATCTCATGAACCAGAGTCAGGATCTCCTGTGTACAGTCCTATGGAAACGGGACAATGGGTGGGCATATTTAGCCCACTTTAATGACTCAAGAGTTGAGTGGTGTGGCTCAGAGCTTACTAAATGTGCCTGAATTCACGGTGAAATGGGAAGGAGGGCACCAACTCATAATAATAATGCCAGGCAATACACGTGCACTTGACCCCGTCTGATCTTCCAGAAGGAGTGTCCTCATGACAAAGTGGCGTGGATGGGAAGAAGCGACAGCTAGGCAGCTAATTCAACTCCCACAGCCTCTGCTCATTTATAGGGAAGAAAAAAGTGGCTGCCCTCCCTTCAGCTTGGCTGTAATCAGCTTTAATTACACCTTCAACTTTATTTACCTCCACAGCTTCACTGACAACAAACTCAGCTGGGGAATCGGATGACTGATAAGTCTAATATTATGGTGACAAAAGAGATCTATGAATTCCGAGCTATTTTTTAAAACACCACTGTAACATGTGGACTGCTGAAGGAAAATTAACTGAAGAACAAAAGATAACATTTCTTTAATAAACTACAAGGTGTCAGTGACAACTACTCTGCCACTTGTGTTACCCTTAAAAGACAAATAATTGATTGCTCCTGTTACGCTGCTTATTTATCTTTAATTGCCAAATCAGAACACAGCACTCCATTCCCTCTTTTCCTCTTCAGAGAACAGATGGTGGTAATTAGAGAATCTGATTCGCAAAATACAAACATTCCCATCCCCATATCATCCCACCCGCCTTTTACCAGCTCTAAGCTTCTTAACTTGTGTGTCTTTGTTCCCATTATCTCTGCTCGTCAGGAAAGAGACTCAAGTGGCATGTAATGACACTATGAGTGTAAGTAACGCTTGTTTAATTTTCGGGTACTAATGGCAACAAAGAGTTTCTAAGTAGTCTCAAATTGTCTCAAATTCTAATTTCTCTCCTTCTACAGGTCTGCCTATAAGCTCTATCATATCTCCTAATACTTACGCAGTGAGTACAGAACAATGGTGCTTAGAAATTCCCCACTGTAG
Source organism: Austrofundulus limnaeus (assembly GCF_001266775.1). NCBI lineage: Eukaryota > Metazoa > Chordata > Actinopteri > Cyprinodontiformes > Rivulidae > Austrofundulus > Austrofundulus limnaeus. The sequence goes on along the minus strand of NW_013952909.1, from coordinate 7,160 downwards.
CACTGCAGTTACAGTAAACAGAAAGCTACTGCCATCTGACTTTATTCTTTCCTGCTATGTTCCCACGACAAGTATGATGCCATGATGCAAGTCATTAAAGGTATAGTGGGGACTTCAGTGTCTCCAGCGTACTACATGTGGGAGGTTTTAATATTTGTCACTAATGACTTGTCCCTGAAGGCCGTACAAGTGCTTAAAGTCATCAATGTGCACATAATACGACAAGCACGACATATTCACCACTAAATTATTGCACATGAACTGCTGTTCAAAAGCTGACTTAAATTATGAATAATGTCACTAGCTATGTTTACATGCACAAAATTTTTTGATCGGATTGAAATGTATTCCGATTAAATAATCTGAATGTACTGTTTACATGGACACAATCCGATCATGAGAAGTGTTTACATGCATCCAGACATGTGCAGTGTTGTAAACTTTCAGCTCTACTTCCGTGTTACAAACGTAAACAAATCTCTTCTGTGTGCTCAGGATGGAACCGTGTCAGCTTTTAATAATGGTAGAGACGTCGTTACTTCCCGGTTGAGCTGCAGATGAAGCAATACGTGTTTTTTATTTTTATTTTTGTGAAGCAACATCTGCTGTGTGTTTCCTTTTTCAATCTGTTAAGAGAGCGTGGAGGAAAAGTTCTGCGCGGTTCAGCACAACTGGAATGCTGCTGCCCCGCTGCTGCTCCTCTAAAGAGCAGAACCGGGTGAATGAAAGTTAGAAGACATGCGCACTCAGGTTAATTTTTCCACAATCAGAATAAGATGATAGGATTGTTTGTTTGAACGTCATTCCGATTATCAATCGACATAACCCACCCGACTAATCTGGATTAAAAATTCATTCGGATCGAGCTCAATCGGATCAGAATAATCCGAACGGGCTGTTTACATGACACATTTTTATTCCGAATGACCGTTTAATCCGATTACTTATATCCATGTAAACGTAGCTAGTGTGTCTCCTCTGTCAGATTAAAAAAGAAACAGGCAGATATAAGTCAAATTTGTTCTTACAACAGAAATTTGAATCAGAATCATTTATTACAGACTTCCAGACCTGTTTGAATGAGGCTTGCCCATGTAATAATAACAGCATGGTGTGAAAAAGCTCTGGTTTTAATTTATGAGGATTGTCAAAATCCTCTTAGGTTATGGTTCCTCAGCTCGGTTCACATGATCAATCACTGTGACTTTTTTAGCTTTGGATAGAGAGGGAGAGACCTACAATGACCAGCAGAGGAATGATATAAAAAAGACACATTTCAAAAAAATTTACTGATAATTTTAATGAAGCTTAAATTGCAGTTTTTATTACACTTGTTATCGTGGTAATAAATATCCAAAAAACATCAGTTTAAAATTTGAGCTATAGTCACAGCAAATCTATGACGAACACAAATAAATGCATGAGATCAGCTCTTTCAAAAAGCACCCAAAAGTATATTTAATAGTAGCCTGACCATTGCCTAATCTCCCTTTACTGCTCCATCTGGGCTTTATCCCATTGACTCAAATTTCTTCAGCAGAATTTAAACCGGGCCAGTCAGCGAACAGGAGGAAGAGTTTGAATGAGGACATAGATTTTCTGTGCTGTTCTAGTCTGCTTGTAGTTTAGCAATGGCAGTGGATTAGGAGAGAAACCCAGACATCCCTCTCCCCAGCAATATTTTCAAGCTCGTCCTGGGGGACCCAGGTAAAGGAAGCTAGTAAAAAACGTGATATTGGCTTCAACAGTTACTTTCAGGTCATAATAGTCTGCAAAACAAAACAAACAATTACTTGTAAAACACAAAGCTTTTATTTTTTTGCAACCCCCCTCCCTCATTAGAAATACCCAGGATTTCCTTCAGTGCGAATTTTGGCTTATTGTGAATTTGTGCTCAAACTAACATAATAATCTATTTATCTGAGGAGCAGATCTAAAGCCCAGTTACAGAAACAATTCATATTAACATATTCATAACACTTAAGATCCAGTTCAGCCAATTCTAATGAAAGAGAATGATTTCAGCCTACTTTATCCATGATGAATACAGCTGAGGTCAGTCAGAAACATGTTTTCAATTCCAATATAATGAAGTCATGTAGAGATTTGAAGTTGTAATATTTCAGCAATGTCAAATTCATAAATAATGAAGGTTTCAAATTAAAGCTAAAATTTTCCTCGACTACATCCAAGTGTGTAAAGTATTCCTTAGACATCATACAGTATATTCTGCTGTTTGTTCTCATATCAGTTTTTTTTTCTGCAAATGATACTTACATATTAGATTCTCCAGTCACAACATAGTAAACAAAAGACCGTTTCCCTTTTATTTAATTTTTTTTGACTGTTTTCATTTCCAAACATTAATCCTGTTACTACGGGACTCCAAAGCTGACTATTGAACCTTTCCACCCTTCTCACTGATACAGCTTTAAAGACCCCACAATGATCTTGTATATTTAGAAGAGAGTTTATATAAAAGATAATGAACATTAATACTGTATCTTACATGTAAATATTTCTTTGAATGATCTCACTTCTCAAATTGAAGTTTCTGACAAGAATCAGAAATTGAATTTGAAAATTCAGCCAACACAGGAGGCATTTTAACAGATTTATTGGCTTAAAACTGTTAGGGAAAAACTGGAGTGTCTGATTTTGGTCTGGAAACTCTTTTGCATAGGGGAACCAATCACAGGTGGGTAAAGGGTCACGTCACAATTCCTGTAATGTCCGTGGCTGACTATGTCAGTGTCACTGTTTACCCTGGGAGTGTGGGAACAGGATCGTTGCGTTATGAGTGAATGGTTGGACCAGGAGGAGATGTGAACCATAGGACAGGCAAGGGTCATACACAAGATGGCGGAGATGGCAAAACTTATCTCAAAGTCCAGAATCCAGAAACAAGGTCGAGGGCCAGGAGTCAGAGGCAGGTGCGAGGCAGGTGCGAGGCAAGAGACTGGGATCCAGAGATGAGAAAAAAGGTTGGAACGAGGGCAACAAGACGAGACATGGAAATATCGAAATCGATGTCTCCTCATCTTTTTTTTTATCTTGACAGTGGTCTTCTCTGCCACTTCAACTAGTGTGTTGTGCACTGACTGGCACCTACTGTATGTGTTATTTATTTTGCAGTTTGGGTGTGCCCTTCATTTTCTGTTCCTAAATTAGCTGTGTGTGTGTGTGTGTGTGTGTGTGTGTGTGTGTGTGTGNGAAGAAGTGAAGAAGTGGTGAAGTGGTGAAGAAGTGAAGAAGAGTTGAAGAAGTGAAGAAGTGAAGAAGTTGTAAAAAAGTGAACTTTTGAAGAAGTGAAGTGAAGAAGTGAAGAAGGTGAGGAGGTGAAGAAGTGAAAAAGTGAAGAAGTAAAGTGACAAGGTGAAGAAGGGGTGAATAAGTCAAGAAGAAGTAAAGAAGAGAAGAAGTGGTGAAGACGTGAAGAAGAATTAAAGTGAAGTGTTGAAGAATTGAAGAAGCAAAGAAGTGAAGAAGTGAAGAAGTTGCGAAGAAGTGAAGTTGGTGAGGCGTGAAAAAGTGAAGAAGTGGTGAAGAATTGAAGAATAAGTGATGAAGTGGTGAGGAAGTGAAAAAGAAGCAAATAAAAAGTGAAGAACTGAAGAAGAAGTAAAGAAGTGAAGTGTTGAAGAACTGAAGAAGTCAAGAAGTGAAGTGAAGAAGTGAAGAAGAGGTGAAGAAGTGGTGAAGAAGTGAAGAAGTGAAAAAGAGGTGAAGAAGTGAAGAAGTGAAGGAGTGGTGAAGAAGTGAAATAGAACTGAAGTAAAGAAGTTGTGAAGAAGTGAAGAAGTTAAGAAGTAGTGAAGAGGTCGTGAAGAAGAAGTGAATAAGCGAAGAAGTAACGAAGTGAAGAAGTGGTGAAGAAGTGAAGAAATGGTGAAGAAGTGAAGAAGTTAATTAGAAGTGAAGAAGTGGTGAAGAAGTGAAGAAATGGTGAAGAAGTGAAGAGGTGAAGAAGTAGTTTAGAAGTGGTGAAGAAGTGAAGAGGTGAAGAAGAAGTGAAGAAAAAGTGAGGAAGTAAAGTGAATAAGTGGTGAAGAAGTCAAGAAGAAGTGTTGAAGAAATAGTGAAGAAGTGAAATGAAGAAATGGTGAAGAAGTGTATTAGAAGTGTAGAAGTGAAAAAGAAGTGGAAGAAGGGAAGAAGTGAGGAAGTAAAGAAATGACGAAGAAGTAAAGAAGTGAAGAAATGAAAAAGAGGTGAAGAAGTGAAAAGGTTAAGGAGTGGTAAAGAAGTGAAGAAGTGAAGAAGAGGTGAAGAAGTTAAGAAGAAGTGAAGTGATGAGGAATTTAAGAAGTAAACTGAAGAAGTGGTGAAGAAGTGAAGAAATGGTGAAGAAGTGAAGAAGTTAATTAGAAGTGAAGAAGTTGTGAAGAAGTGAAGAAGTGAAGAAGAAGTGAAGAAAAAGTGATGAAGTAAAAAAGAAGTGAAGAATAAGTGAAGAAGTGAATAAGTGGTGAAGAAGTGAAGAAATGGTGAAGAAGTGAAGAAGTTAATTAGAAGTGAAGAAGTGGTGAAGAAGTGAAGAAGTGAAGAAAAAGTGAGGAAGTAAAAAAGAAGTGAAGAAGTGGTAAAGAAATAGTGAAGAAGTGAAGAAATGGTGAAGAAGTGAAGAAGTTAATTAGAAGTGAACAAGTGAAGAAGTGGTGAAGAAGTGAAGAAGTGAAGAAGAAGTGAAGAGAAAGTGAGGAAGTAAAAAGAAGTCAAGAAGAAGTGGTGAAGAAATAGTGAAGAAGTGGTGAAGAAGTGAAGAAATGGTGAAGAAGTGAAGAAGTTAATTAAAAGTGAAGAAGTGGTGAAGAAGTGAAGAAGTGAAGAAGAAGTGAAGAAAAAGTGAGGAAGTAAAAAAGAAGTGAAGAAGTGAATAAGTGGTTAAGAAGTCAAGAAGAAGTGGTGAAGAAATAGTGAAGAAGTGAAGAAGTAGTGAAGAAGTGAAATGAAGAAATGGTGAAGAAGTGTATTAGAAGTGTAGAAGTGAAGAAGAAGTGGAAGAAGTGAAGAAGTGAGGAAGTAAAGAAGAAGTGAAGAAGAGGTAAAGAAGTGAAGAAATGAAAAAGAGGTGAAGAAGTGTAAAAGTTAAGGAGTGGTGAAGAAGTGAAGAAGTGAA
>NW_013952909.1:0-1090 GCF_001266775.1 Austrofundulus limnaeus | reverse complement strand
AAGTCCTATATATATGTTATCTCATTTAATCTTTTATTAGAGGTTATAATCAATATATCATTACTCAAAGTTTTATTGAATTAATCTTTGCATGTCTCTTTATCCAGAAGTATAATACTGTGAAGAAAAAAGAGTTGAAATGTGCTTTAATGTTTTTTCTTAGTAATGCCTTATTAACCATGGTTTTATGATCATTTTTCTTAATTGATTTAATGATTAATTATGATACAATTAATTTCACTGTTAATCCATTGGTGCAAAGGTCTGATTTATAACCTAAGTGAAGTGATTTTTAAGAAAGACAGTAAGTCTGCCTTTTGCCAGACTTTCAAGGTCCTTTTGCTGATAAACAACACCGCAGCTGGCCCGCCAGTGTGGGAAACACAGGCTTGTTTTTTTCTCACTGTCTCCTCTCAAAAACTAACTTTCTGCTCACACCGTTAACAGTTAGTTGTCTTTTGTCTGTTCGGCTGAGCGGATGGTTCTGTCTTTCTCTGAGGAGTGAAGTCCATCTTTGGACACCTGCATGGATGGGACTAACATGCCYAGTAGCACTGTTCTACGGAGAAGCACCTGACTGGTTCCAGCCTGGAGCRCGCTGAGGCTCGCTAGGGGTGAGACAGAATCTTCTCAACCCCCAATGTCAGGACGGACATCATCCACCTGCGGACTTCGCTGCTGTCACTCATCAGAGTGTCACTCACAAACCTTCTGCCTGCCGGTTCGGCTCTCTGTCCTCAAGACATRAAAAGGTAGAAGGAGATGTTTGCTGAGATAAACGGAAGTCTAGCTCCGGAGGTGTCGCAGTCTGACAGCTGATGTGCTGGTCTGGTTTGCACTTGTGAAAAACAAGTGCCAATTTACTAATTCTCTTTTCCTCCTTTTTCTTAAAGCTTAAACCTTTTATTGCCTTTTATTCTCTTATTTACTGAAAAACTTAGTTAAGCAGTGTGCCAGTGAATTACTACACCTGAAATTTACTGTTTGTGTCAACTCTGAGTGGAATTTCATGCCGAAAATTATAACTTGTGTTCATTTATTCATATAATATTTTTTAATAAATGTTTGTATGTTTATTCCTGTTCATATA
>NW_013952908.1:460396-461982 GCF_001266775.1 Austrofundulus limnaeus | reverse complement strand
GGTCCTTTTGTCCCTCTCACCTGGTCCTCCTGTCCTCAGGTGAACACCTTTGGGGCCAACAACCCTCTGACTAACCTGATCCCCAGTCTGCAGGACGTGGACCCCGACGACGCCTTCTCCTCAGTCCCGTATGAGAAGGGCTTCGCTCTGCTGTACCACCTGGAGGAGCTGCTGGGGGGTCCAGGTAACACCTGTCCCTCAGGTGTGGACTCCAGGCCCACGTCTGAGACTTCACTTATACTTTAAAGATCGACTCCAGACCTGACTCAGGTCCCACCAGTCCTGACACACCTGGTTCTGGACCCTGTACTGTACTGACACACCTGGTTCTGGACCCTGTACTGTACTGACACACCTGTCTGTCTCTTTCAGAGGTCTTCATGGGTTTTGTGAAGTCCTACATCCAGCTGTTTGCCTACAGCAGCGTCACCACCGAGGACTGGAAGACCTACCTGTTCACCTACTTTAAACACAAGGTGAGGACCACCTGSACTCTCAGGTGAGGACCACCTGGACTCTCAGKTGGGGTCAGAGGTTCTTCTGGACCACCAGGTGTTGGACTCATCAGAACTGTTGTAAGGTGAGAACCAGGAACTAAGCTGTTGTCTCTCAGGTGGACGTCCTGAACCAGGTGGACTGGAACGCCTGGATGTTCACTCCTGGGATGCCACCTGTCAAACCTCAGTAAGTGGACCTGGTCAGACCTGGTGCTGGTCTCAGTGTAATGTGGGTCTGGTTCTGACAGGTGGATGTGTTGCAGGTACGACACGACGCTGGCTGATGCCTGCATCGCTCTGAGCCAGAGGTGGATCAAGGTGAGACCCACACCTGGTCCTGATCTGCTCCGCTTGGTTTCAGGGGTTTTTAGACTCAAACATGTGTCCCCCTTCAGGCCAAAGACCAGGACCTGARCAGCTTCACGGAGTCAGACCTGAAGACCCTGTCGTCCCACCAGGTCATCGAGTTCCTGTCCCTGCTGCTTCATCAGGTAAGACCAGAACCACCTCAGTCCACTTTGTCCCACTGATGTTTGACCCACCTGTCCTTCAGGATCCGCTCCCCCTGACCCACGTGAAGAAGATGCAGGAGGTCTACAATCTGAACACCTGCACCAACTCCGAGATCCGCTTCAGGTGAGTCTGTCTGCAGCCAAGCTCCTCCCCTTCATGGTGAAGCCTCTGCTCATTGGCTGCTCTCCTCTCAGGTGGCTGAAGCTGTGTGTCCGCTCTAAGTGGGAGGAGTCAGTTCCTCTGGCGCTGAAGATGGCCACCGAGCAGGGCCGGATGAAGTTCACCCGCCCGCTCTTCAGGTACCAGACCTTAGTCCGRCCCCGCACACCAGACCTTAGTCCGGCCCCGCACACCAGACCTTAGTCCAGGCTCGCACACCAGACCTTAGTCCGGCCCCGCACACCAGACCTTAGTCCGGCCCCGCACACCAGACCTTAGTCCAGGCTCGCACACCAGACCTTAGTCCGGCCCCGCACACCAGACCTTAGTCCGGCCCCGCACACCAGACCTTAGTCCGGCCCCGCACACCAGACCTTAGTCCGGCCCCGCACACCAGACGATAGTCCCGCCTCACAG
>NW_013952908.1:453641-459396 GCF_001266775.1 Austrofundulus limnaeus | reverse complement strand
CCTGTCCTCTCGTCAGGCCTGTCCGAGGCCTGCTTCGAGGCAGCAAATCTTGTTTCTTCTCTCGAGGTGACCCCTACAAGTTAGGTCCAATAAACCAGAACCTCTAACAGAACCAGAACCTGTCTGGAGTTAGGTCCATTAAACCAGAACCGGCTGTGAAAACAAACAGAACCTGTTGTCTAGACTGGCATTGTCCTGTTTGTCCAGCTGGTTCTGGTTCTGGTTCCTGACTGGATCCACAGATCAGAACCTCATCAGCTCCGGTCCATTGGACTTCTGGGTCATAAAGGTAAAATTCTATAAGATGCGAAGCAGCATGATGAACCAGAACCAGAACCGGGTCAAAGGTTTCAATGACTGATGGATCAAACACTAAAATCAGAGAAAAACAAACAAGTCCAGTTTCATCAGAACCAATAATTCATTATTGATAAGGCAGACAGGTGATCAGCAGGTGATCAGCAGGTGATCAACAGGTGATCAACAGGTGATCAACAGGTGATCGACAGATTAAGACCAGATTACATCATCAACAGTTAGTCCAGTGTTACTCAGGTGGACCCAGACCTGTGAGATCAGAACCACCAAGCAGTTCCCACTAACAGAACCTCAGTTAGCATATGAGCTAACAGCTGCAGTCACCTTCTGCTGCACCAGGTCCAACCGGTCCATGAGGTCCAACAGGTGCATCAGGTCCAACAGGTCCAACAGGTCCAACAGGTCCAACAGGTCCAACAGGTCCATGAGGTCCAAGAGGTGCATCAGGTCCATCAGGTCCAACAGGTCCATGAGGTCCAACAGGTCCATGAGGTCCAACAGGTCCAAAAGGTCCATGAGGTCCAACTGGTGCATCATGTCCATGAGGTCCAACAGGTCCATGAAGTCCAACAGGTCCATGAAGTCCAACAGGTGCATGAGGTCCAACAGGTGCATGAAGTCCAACAGGTGCATGAGGTCCAACAGGTGCATGAAGTCCAACAGGTGCATGAAGTCCAACAGGTGCATGAGGTCCAACAGGACCATGTCTGTTTTCAGTGAGAGGTTCTGCTCTCAGTTTCTGGGTCTGCTGGACATCCAGACCAGTCTCAAGTCCAGCTGAGTCCTTGTCCTGCCATCAAGACCTGCTCCAGGTCCTGGTCCTCCTGGTGGTCCAGAAGGCGCTGCTCCTCCAGCAGAGCCACGAGGACGTCCCTCTGCTCCACCACCTCCAGCATCTCCTGCAGGAGGAGGTGCTCCTCCTGCAGCTGCTCCTCCCCCTTCAGCTGATCTGGGTCAACACAAACACAGTCACACAGTGAGACCAGAACCAGAACCAGGACCAGGACCAGGACCAGGTGTGGTAAAGATCAGGTCCACTTACCGTCCATGGCCATCCGGTCTCTGAGCTCCTGCTGCAGCCGACTCTGTCTGTCCTCCAGCTCCAGCTCCTGAGCACTGAAACAGAACCAGGTTCTGACCCGCCTGCAGAGTTCTGACCCGTCTACAGAGGTTCTGACCCGTCTACAGAGNGTTCTGACCCGTCTACAGAGGTTCTGACCCGTCTACAGAGTTCTGACCCGTCTACAGAGGTTCTGCCACTCACAATATGATGAGCTCAGCCTCATATCGGACCAGAGAGTTCTTCTGCTGGACCAGCTGGAACCAGCGCTGCATCAGGACCACGTTATCCAGTCTACCTGGTCCTGCAGACACAGACCCAGCACAGTCACAACCAGAAAGTAGGAGAAAGTAGCTAAAAGCTAAAGGTAGCAGAATGCTAGTCAGAAACTGGAAGTAGCCGAGAGTAAAARGAAGTGGAGTCCAGAATGAGCCGAAGGTTCAACAGCTAAAATCAGCTGAGGTCTGACAGAAATGCTGAGTCATGCTTTACACACACCTGCAGGTAGAATATTCAGCTTTAACTCAGGTGAGTCTGAGCTCAGGTGTGCTCTGATTCAAACCAGCAGGACAGGTGAACTCACCTCCCAGGTGCAGCTCCAGGTCTGGACTGTGGCCCGAGTCCTCCCAGTAGTCTGTCAGAACCAGAACCAGAACCAGACTGAGTTCAGKTGGAAAACAGGTGAACACAGCTGAAGTATAAACTCAGGTGAGCTAAGAGAAACCAGGTGTGTGATGTAAACCAGGTGTGAGTCCAGGTGTGTCAGGTGAACCAGGTGTTGGTCCAGGTGTGTCACGTGAACCAGGTGTTGGTCCAGGTGTGTCAGGTGGTCCAGGTGTGTCAGGTGGTCCAGGTGTGATGAGTCCAGGTGTGTCACGTGAACCAGGTGTTGGTCCAGGTGTGTCAGGTGGTCCCGTTGTTAGTCCAGGTGTGTCAGGTGGTCCAGGTGTGAGTCCAGGTGTGTCACGTGAACCAGGTATTGGTCTAGGTGTGTCAGGTGGCCCAGGTGTTAGTCCAGGTGTGTCAGGCGAACCAGGTGTTGGTCCAGGTGTGTCTGGTGGTCCTGGTGTTAGTCCAGGTGTGTCAGGTGGTCCTGGTGCTAGTCCAGGTGTGTCAGGTGGTCCAGGTGTGAGTCCAGGTGTGTCAGGTGGTCCAGGCGTTAGTCCAGGTGTCTCAGGTGAACCAGGTGTGAGTCCAGGTGTGTCAGGTGGTCCAGGGGTTAGTCCAGGTATGTCAGGTGGTCCAGGTGTGTCAGGTGGCCCACGTGTTAGTCCAGGTGTGTCAGGTGAACCAGGAGTTGGTCCAGGTGTGTCAGGTGAACCAGGTGTTGGTCCAGGTGTGTCACGTGAACCAGGTGTGGGTCCATGTGTGTCAGGTGAACCAGGTGTTGGTCCAGGTGTGTCACGTGAACCAGGTGTGGGTCCATGTGTGTCAGGTGAACCAGGTGTGGGTCCAGGTGTGTCATGTGGTCCAGGTGTTGGTCCAGGTGTGTCACGTGGTCCAGGTGTTGGTCCAGGTGTGTCACGTGAACCGCGTGTTGGTCCAGGTGTGTCAGGTGAACCAGGTGTGGGTCCAGGTGTGTCAGGTGAACCAGGTGTGGGTCCAGGTGTGTCAGGTGAACCAGGTGTTGGTCCAGGTGTATCAGGTGAACCAGGTGTTGGTCCAGGTGTGTCAGGTGAACCAGGTGTGGGTCCAGGTGTTAGTCCAGGTGTGTCAGGTGGTCCAGGTGTGGTCCAGGTGTGTCAGGTGAACCAGGTGTGGGTCCAGGTGTTAGTCCAGGTGAGTCAGGTGAACCAGGTGTGGGTCCAGGTGTTAGTCCAGGTGTGTCAGGTAGTCCAGGTGTGTCAGGTGAACCAGGTGTTGGTCCAAGTGTGTCAGGTGAACCAGGTGTGGGTCCAGGTGTTAGTCCAGGTGTGTCGAGTGGTCCAGGTGTGAGTTCAGGTGTTAGTCCAGGTGTGTCAGGTGGTCCAGGTGTGTCAGGTGAACCAGGTGTTGGTCCAAGTGTGTCAGGTGGCCCAGGTGTGAGTCCAGGTGTTAGTCCAGGTGTGTCAGGTGAACCAGGTGTTGGCCCAGGTGTGTCAGGTGAACCAGGTGTGAGTCCAGGTGTGTCAGGTGAACCAGGTGTTGGCCCAGGTGTGTTAGGTGAACCAGGTGTGAGTCCAGGTGTGTCAGGTGAACCAGGTGTTGGCCCAGGTGTGTTAGGTGAACCAGGTGTGAGTCCAGGTCTGTCAGGTGAACCAGGTGTGAGTCCAGGTGTTCAGCATGCTGTTTGTGTTCGAACCTGCTTCTCCTCTCAGAGCCTTCTCCACCATGACTCCCCTGTCCTCCAGCTCTCTCTGTCTCACCTCCACCTGCTGCAGCTGCCTCTGGATCATCTGAGACACAGAACCAGAAGTCACTCTCCAGACTCTGACCCAGAACCGGACCTGCTCTGACCCTGCACTCAGGTAACATCACCTGAGCCTTGTGCAGTCTCTTTAGCTCCTCCTGTTTGGCCTGTCTTCTAGCAGTTCTCTGAACCCTCCGACTGGTCTTGGTGTCCAGGTCCTGGTCCTGATTCTCCTGCTCCTTTTGGAACAGGCTCTCCTTCACACTCAGACTGGACACTTCCTTTGGATGGACCAGGACTCCCACTACTTCTGTGGGACAGGAGGACTGTCCGTCAGAGTCCTGGACTCTGTCCTTTATGGGTCGGTTCTGAAACAACAGGTGTGTAGGTGTTACAGAAGAGAAGACTGGACCTGGACTGCAGKGTCTCCAGAACCACCAGTGAAGACCACATGTCTTACCTTGATGGGGTAGGACCTTCTGAAGGCCAGAGCGTGAGGGACATAGGTCTGCTGAAAGACAAGAAGACAGAAATCAGTAAGACAAGAATCTGTGTTGGTGAGAATGATGAGTCCAGGTCCAGGTCCAGGTCCAGGTCCAGAGACCACTGAGGTCCAACCAAAACCTTCACTACCAGATCTGAATTAGATGAGATCTGTGACTGCAGGTTTAATGGTTTAATTGGAAATATAAAAGTCCAAGTCTAAGTCCAGGTCCAGGTCCAGGTCCAGGTCCAGGTCCAGGTCCAGGTCTTCAGCTGGTACCTCCTTGTTCTCCTCCTCCTTCTTCTCCAAGGTGACTCTTTGGATGTCAGACATGAGGTCTAACAGCTCCAGCTGCAGCTGCAAACATCAGGAGAACTTCAGATTAACATAAACCAGGTGTTAGTCTGATCCCAGAGGAACCAGACTCCGCCTCCTCTCAGGTAAGCTGGATCTCTGATTGGTTAATGTAGGATCAGAGGAACTTCCTGTCAGGTGGATTCTTACATTGTTTTGGGGTTTCAGGGAGCATCTCTGCAGGACAGTCGCTGAGTCCAGATCAGACTCTTCTCCCGTCACTTTAGGAAACAGGAAGTCTTATTTGTATTACGTCATAACTGTGACATCATTACATTATTGCATCATCACCTGTAGCTCTTGACTGATTGGCTGTTTTCTTCCTCAGCCCCTCTGTAGGTAAAGCGCCGCCCTTCTTCTTCAGCTCCTTCCTGTTTCCAAGGAACAAAGCCTTCCACAGAGCTCTGGCTCCGCCCCCTCCCATCTCCGCCTCTCTCTGTGTCAGATGTTGTTGACAAGCTCCGCCCCCAGCCTGTAGAGGTGTCAGCAGGTGATGAGGGAGACTGTGGGATCCTCTGGGTCTTCTCATTTTATTGCCATCTGACTTGTTCTCCTCTGACTCCGCCTTCTGATGGGGGAGGGGCTTATTCTGTGGCAGTTCAGGAGTGATGTCATCAAACGAGCCCCGCCCCACACCAGCAGATCGTTTCTGTGCAGCCATCGTGGCAACGACAGGTGAGGATGGAGCTTTGGCGACCAGTGGCTCGGGGGCGGAGTCATATGAAGTGAAGAAGGAGGCCGTGGATGGAGTCAATGCAGTGGGAGGGGTTAAAGAGAAGGTGATGGAGGCGGAGTCTTGCTCCACAGGTGTGTCAGAGGTTTGATGAGACAACTCTTTTAAGGAAGAAACAAAACATAAAAAAATCAAACAACAGACGTGAGATAAAATATAGAAACTGAAAAATAAACAAACATTTACACAATCAGGAAAACACGTTAGTTCAGTTCTGCTTCTACCTGTGTCCTCCTTTAACAGGAGCCAAAGACCTGAATAATGTTCCACCTCTACCAGCAGAGACACACAACAGCTACAGTTTAACAACAACAACAACAACAGTTACAGTATAACAACAACATCAACAACAACAACAGCTACAGTTTAACAACAACAACAACAACAGTTACAGTATAACAACAACATCAACAACAACAACATAACAGCTACAGTTTAACAACAACAACAACAACAGTTACAGTATAACAACAACAT
>NW_013952908.1:446596-452641 GCF_001266775.1 Austrofundulus limnaeus | reverse complement strand
AACAACAACACAACAGCTACAGTATAACAAAAACAACATCAATAACAACAACAAAACAGCTACAGTATAACAACAATAACAACAACACAACAGCTACAGTATAACAACAACAACAACACAACAGCTACAGTATAACAACAACACAACAGCTACAGTATAACAACAACAACAACACAACAGCTACAGTATAACAAAAACAACATCAACAACAACAACACAACAGCTACAGTAAAACAACAACAATGCAACAGCTACAGTACAACAACAACAACACAACAGCTACAGTAAAACAACAACAATGCAACAGCTACAGTACAACAACAACAACACAACAGCTACAGTAAAACAACAACAATGCAACAGCTACAGTACAACAACAACAACACAACAATAATTGGATTGTAAACAGTTTAACTTACTGTCACTAGACTCCTCCTCCTCCTCCTGGTCTCTCAGGTGGGGCGGAGTTTCGCTCCATGAAGCCGCCGCCTCCTCAGAGGAACCACAGCGAGTACCTCCTCCATCCTCCTCCTCCTCCTCCTCCTCTGAACTGAAAACCAACGAGGAGCTTAAATCGGAGGAGAAACATAAAACTCACTTTAATGTGTGTGTCCCTCTGGACCCTCGGTACGGTTCTGACCTGCACCTGATCTGGACTGGGTGGTCTGCGCTCAGGTTGAAGTGGTTCAGGATCTCCTCAGACACCTCCTCCGGCTCCTCCTGCAGCTCCTCCTTGGAGATGCGTCTGTAGATTTCCAGCTCGATCCTCTCCGCTGCAGGTGCCATCACAGAAGCAGCTGCAGACACACCAACACAGCCACRCACACGCACACACAGAGACACACACACACTAAAGCCCAGATTGATTGAGGTTTAAGGAGAACCTTCAGCTGAGCAGCGGTGAAGACTGATGGACAGGTGAGCTCACCTGAGGAGCGGCGGCGCTCTGCTGTCCTCAGAGAGTCTGAGAGAGACGCAGGAGACGCCTGGAACAACAGCAACACAAACAAGTTCTACAGAACCCACGTGTTCTGATCCACATCCAACAACTACAGGAACCCTTCTGGAAACACCCAGAGGTTCTGGTCCAGGTTCTACTGAAGGTTCTGCTCACTGAGGAGGTTCTGTGTGACACAGCAGAGGCGGGTCGTCTCCTCAGCTGACACTCAGGATGCTGCAGGCAGTAGAACCGACCTGAGACAGACAGGAGAACCAGGACCGGGTCAGAACCAGGACTGCGTTAGAACCAGGACCGGGTCAGAACCAGGACCGGGTCAGAACAGGGGTTAAAGTTCTGGTCTGATGTTAACAATCATTTTCTATCAGGAGCTGAATTGATGATAAATAAATCAGAAAGTAAAGCATCGGCCTGTTAGCCCGTTAGCCTGTTAGCCTTTAAGCCTTTTACCCCTTTAGTCTTTTACATTGTTAGCTTGTTAGCTTATTAGCCCGTTAGCCTGTTAGTCTTTAAGCCTTTTACCGCTTTAGTCTTTTACATTGTTAGCTTGTTAGCCCATTAGCCTGTTAGCTTGTTAGCCCATTAGCCCATTAGTTTGATAGTCCGTTAGCCCTTAGCCTACTAACCCATTAGCCTGTTAGCCCATTAGCCTGTTAGTATGTTAGCCCCTTAGCCTGTTAGCCCATTAGCCCCTTAGCCTGTTAGTCCATTAGTCCCTTAGCCTRTTAGCTTGTTAGCCCATTAGCCTTAGTCTGTTATTCCGTTAGACCCTTAGCCTGTTAACTTGGTAGCCCATTAGCCAGTTAGTTTGTTAGCTTGTTAGCTTTTTAGCCCATTAGCCCGTTAGTTTGTTAGTCTGTTAGCTCATTAGCCCCTTAGCCTGCTAGCTTGTTAGCCCATTAGTCCGTTAGCCCCTTAGCCTGTCAGCCCGTTAGTCCTTTAGCCCTTTACTTTGCTAGTTCGTTAGCCCATTAGCCCRTTAGCCCATTACTCCGTTAGCCCTTTAGGCTGTTAGCCCATTAGTCCATTAGTTTGTTAGCCCATTAGCTTGTTAGCCCATTAGTCCATTAGCCCATTAGCCTGCTAGCCTGTTAGCCCATTAGCATGTTAGCCCTTTAGCCTGTTTGCCCATTAGCATTGGTGGTATCTGGAGCAGGCCTTGCGGCTCAGTCCGGGTCAGGTACTGACCGCTGTGGCGCTGGAAGGCGTAGGACGGCGGTCTGAGGGGGGCGCCGCAGGAATCACAGCAGAAACAGCTGCGATGGAAGAAGAGGCCCTCGGCGCTCAGACGCTCCATCACATAAACCTTCTGCTGACAGAAGACACACACGTCGCTGCCTGAGCACACCTGCAGGGAGGCGGGAAAAACAACCAATCAGAATTGCTCAGGTGAGTTTGACCAACAGCTTCAAACCTGGAGCTGCTGAAGAAAACAGGAACAAATCATTTTATTTATCCTTCAAACCAGGCAGGTTTCTGTGTGTCTGTTAGCTAAATGTCGCTAACGCAGCTAGCTGTGGCGGCCATCTTGGATCTGTTTGACTCTAAAGTTCTGATTCTTTAAGAGTTTCAGTTCATCACAGATCCATGAGATATTTTGCTGACAGACACACAGTGAGCTGATAATTATAAGGTGAGGACCAGTCTTTGACTCGTCCTTCAGTCCTGTTTGTCTCACCATGGTCCCTCCCTGCTGACCCTCAATATGATTGGCTATCTGCTCAGCCAATGAGCTCACTCCACCTGTGTACATCTGAAGACACTTTGGACAGACAGACGAGACRAGACGGGACATGAGGACAAAGGACAGCTACAACAAGACATTCAAGGTCCTCCGTCCACAACACAACCAGGGTTTATCTGCTGACGAGGACCAGATCCGATTGATTCTGGTCCTGCGGGGACCAAACTGAGGACAGGYGCAGCCGGAGGACGCAACAAACACAGAGTCCTCTCCTGAAGACACAGAACTGAACAGATGAGGAGGGTCCAGCGGGTCCACATCAGTACCTGTTCGTCTCTGCTGGAGACACTCTGAGACTTGATCTTCTCTTTGAACCGAAAACTCATCTGCTCCTGCTGGAGGGTCCGTTTTTTCTGACAGAGACACGAGAACTGTCAGTGCGGACTGGACCAGACCAGACCGGACCGGACCGGACCGGACCGGACCGGACAGGACCGGACCGGACCGGACAATCAATCAATAATCAATAATCAATCAAATAATCAATAATCTAACACTACAGATCTCTGGTCCTTACCGGTCTCCATGGCAGCGTCTGAGCAGGAGGCGTGGCCTGATGACTGTCTGAGGACAAGGACTCCCCCTGCTGGTCAGATTGTAGTGTCTGATCAAACACAGTGACCTTTGACCTCCAGTTTGGACCTGATGATGGTTCTGATCTGAAACCTCACCTGTCGACGCAAAGCTGAGGCAGCAGAAGACGAAGAGGAGGAGGAGGAGGAGGTGCAGGTCGCAGAGCTCTCAGCCAGCTTTGCCTGCAGCTGATTGGCCATCAGACGGACTCGGGACCGRCTGGCCCCGCCTACAAGCGGCTCGTCACCGTCGCCGTTCAGGTCACATGACTGGAAGGTAAAACCTGTTTTCTTTGACTGAAACTTTATTTATTGTCTGAATGTCTGAGAGCGATGGGAGTCTGACCTCCTGASRCTCCTCCTGAGGCTCCTCCCTCAGGTCGCTGGTCCTCCTCCGTTTGTTCAGGGCGTCGCTCAGCTCCTGCACAGAAACCAGATCAAACCACCTTCAGCCTGGGCAGAGCCCGGACCCAGCAGGTGTGGACAGGTGAGGCTGCTGGTACCTTTGGGATTCTCTTCCTGGATGGACTGCTTCCCAGTCTGCTGAGGAGGGAGGCGGGGCCGATGAGAGCTGCTCTCAGGTCCGAACTCTGACTCAGGCAGCCTGAACCAGAACCAGAGATCTGTCAGAACATCAGGGACTTCCTGAGTCTAGCTGAGTTTAGTTACTTTATGTTCTGCAGAGCTGAACAACAAACCGAAGCACCTAACCTCTGCACAAAGCTCCGCCCCGTTTCTAAAAGGGAAGTGTTTATCTGCAGGCTCACCAGCAGGGGGCGCCGACTCTTTGAGCAGCTGGTAGAACTGACTCAGGTACATCACCATGGACAGAGAGTCCGGTTCTCCCACAGACGACAGCTCTTCTGCTGTCATCAAAGGAGAAATCCCAAACTCTCGTTCAGCCACGTCGAAGGCGAGTTGAGTGTTTTCCTCCACCAACGACTCGTCCAGGAAGTCATAGTTTCTAGAAGGAAGTAGTCACAACCCAGGAAATCAAAATCAGAGCCTCAACCTGAACCAAATAAAGATATTAAAAAGAACTGATGGAGGTTTTACATCAGGTCAGGTCGAAAACGGTGAAGAAGAGCACACAGGGCAAGGCCACTCTTCCAGGAAGTAGTCAGGTCCATAACGGCCACGCCTTTATAGCCACGAGTCTGTTCCTGACACCAAGACAGCAGCTGATTGGTCTGAGAGAAGGACTCTGTGACAGAAACCAAGAGAACAAATCAGATTCAAGATCTGTGGATGAAAAAAACAGTTTACAGTCTGAACACTGAGTCAGCATTTATTCTATGAGTCAGCATTCTTTCTACTGTATGAGTCAGCATTCATTCTACGAGTCAGCATTCTTTATACTGTATGAGTCAGCATTCATTCTACTGTTTGAGTCAGCATTTATTCTACGAGTCAGCATTCTTTATACTGTATGAGTCAGCATTTATTCTACAATTCAGCATTTATTTATACTGTATGAGTCAGCATTCATTCTACGAGTCAGCATTATTTCTACTGTATGAGTCAGCATTCATTCAACTGTATGAGTCAGCATTCATTCAACTGTATGAGTCAGCATTCATTCAACTGTATGAGTCAGTATTCATTCTACTGTGTGAGTCAGCATTTATTCTACGAGTCAGCATTCTTTATACTGTATGAGTCAGCCTTTATTTTAGGAGTCAGCATTCTTTCTATTGTATGAGTCAGTATTTATTCTACGAGTCAGCATTCATTCGACCGTATGAGTCAGTATTTATTTTATGAGTCAGCGTTTATTCTACTGTATGAGTCAGCATTATTTCTACGACTCAGCATTCATTCCACGAGTCAGCGATCATCTTCAGCTCTTTCTTAAGCATTATTCTCCCACAACTTTCCAGTATAAACAAGTGAAGTCACCTTGTCTTAGAATTCTGGGGGAGGGGATTCGGATGATGTCACTTTCACCAGTGTTTAGCCCCGCCTTCTCTCCTGTGTCCACCAGGTGTCTCACCTGAAGACAAAAAACATCTCTTTATTCTTTTTGTTCATCAGAGACAAAAATAATACATTTACCCAGTGTTTATCTCCAAACGTGTCCAGGACTCACCTGGGCAGGAGTGACAGTCAAAGGACTGATGTTCAGGTATCTTGTTGCTGGATCTACTGTGAACAGAGTGATGTTCTTCTGCATGTTCTCTGGAGTTGTCTGAGGGAGGAGACGGTACAAACTCTCCCTACAAGAGACAGACAGGTGTGATGTAACAACAGGTAAGACAGCAGCAGGTGAGTCGTGTCCAGGTGTGTCCTCACCTCTCAGCCAGGATGTCCAGAGGTGCTCTACCCTGAGCCCAACTTCTTATCATCCAGGCTGAGTCCAGAGCAGCTAGGAACCCACGAGCTACACCTGTTCCCATTGGCCAAAAGGGCTGCAAACCAACAGGAGCAGTAAGGTTACCTGTTACCTGTCTGTCCATCTTCATCAGAGGACACCTGTCTCACCTCCAGCAGGCTGTCTCCAACCAGTGTGACCAGCAGCTGGTGATCGCGGCGTTGGACAACCATGGCGGCGTTCTCTGACGCGTACATACAGGTGAAGTCAAACATGGCGACGTCTGGCTGGCCGTAGTGGTTCATGGCGAAGTCCAGAAATGGAAGCTGGTGATTGGTCGAAAAGTCGGCCGCCTCACGGGCGTACAACTGCAAAGCATTATGGTCCACGTTACCCCGAGAGAGGAGCAGCTCCGTGTCAGCAAAGTCCTGACAAAAGAATCAAGAACAGGTGTGTTAGT
>NW_013952908.1:439972-442410 GCF_001266775.1 Austrofundulus limnaeus | reverse complement strand
CATCCTTCCATCCAACATCCATCCATCCATCCATCCATCCATCATCCATCCTTCCATCCATCCATCATCCATCCATCCGTCATCCATCCTTCCATCCATCCAACATCCATCCATCCATTCATCCATCCATCCATCCAGTTCATCCATCCATCCAACATCCATCCATCCTCTTTACCTCATGTCTTTCTTGCTGTATATTTGACAATCTAATGGATCTTTATTGTCAACAGGTGATTTAGAAGAACGTAGCCTAAATGCTAAAGCTGACGTCTCACCTGGTTGTGAACGTTGGGGACAAACTGTGAACYGTATCTGTGGAGCTAGCTTTCAAAAAGTCTCAAAGCCTCAGTGAATGTTCTTGATTTCCTTGTGTGAGACATGGATCCTCACTTTCACGTCACGATCATTTTAAACAAGTTTAGGTTAATTCAGGTTATCAGAGTGTGAACATGAAGCTCGTCACATTTTGAATGATTCTTTAACGATTGTTGCACCTGCTAACGTATTCCTGCGTCCATCTGCTCCAACGAYGACATCAAACTCCAGCTGGCTGAGGGGGTGGGACTTTGGACTCACCTCCATCCTCCAGCCCACCTCTGGACAGGTAACATGCAGGAAACAAACAGGTAAACAAGCAGGTAAACAAGCAGGTAAATATGCAGGTAAACAAGTAGGTAAATATGCAGGTAAATATGCAGGTAGACAAACAGGTAAACAAGCAGGTAAATATGCAGGTAGACAAACAGGTAAACAAGCAGGTAAACAAGCAGGTAAACAAGCAGGTAAATATGCAGGTAGACAAACAGGTAAACATGCAGGAAACAAGCAGGTAAAATAACAGGTAAACAAGCAGGTAAATATGCAGGTAGACAAACAGGTAAACATGCAGGAAACAAGCAGGTAAACTAACAGGTAAACAAGCAGGTAAGCAAACAGGTGAAAAGATCAACACGCAGAAAAAGAAGAATCTTTGTGTTTATCTGTTAGCAGTTGCTGAGCAGAACTAATAAGAGCCAAACATCATCAGGTGACTGTGGCGGCCATCTTGAATTGGGCACCACTCTCRTTCCAATCCATCCAATGACATCATCTTTGTGCCTTCCTTCATAAAACCACSGTAGATTCAGAACCAGAGTCCTCACTCTTTCTGTTCTGGTCCTCAGGTGGCTCCATCAGCTGTTTGAACTCCACGTTCACATGAACCTCGGCCCCCAGCAGGAGGGCCACCTTCAGCAGGACCAGCTGCAGCTGGCGGATACCTGCACACAGGAAGTGGGTCACACCATGGTCCAGCTGCTCCAGATCCAGAAGATCYACAACAAACAGACTCACTGATGTGGTCGATGGAGCCGGCGCAGAACTTCCCRTAGAACTTTTTGGCCCCGAGGCCCCGCAGGTCGTGGATGGTGAAGGGCCACAGGTGGAGGACGTTGTTCCTGGAAAACGAGTCCCTCTTCTCCAGAACCACCACCCGAGCCCCCATGAAGCTCAGCTCCACCGCTGTCCTGAGTCCACATGGCCCCGCCCCGATGATCACACACTGACCAGTGAGAGGAGAGAACAGCTGACCAATCAGAAACATCTAGTCTAAAGTGGTCTTTGTACAGAGAGGACCCAGTAGAACTCATGGACCCAATGAAGAACTTGGTTCTAGTTGATGATTATCATCATTTTAACCTGTTATTAACAGTTAATAACTCATTTATTAACTTTAACACATTGTTAGCATCAACACTTCTGCACTGAACACTCACAGTCAGGTTCCTGCAGACCCGGGCCCTCTGGTACTCGGGTTGYGCTGCTCTGCGGTCCAGTTTGGCCCACAAGGCATTGGCCTTCCAGTAGTTGAGGCGGCGTTKGATGGGTTGGTACAGCGGCCTCTCTGCGGCGCCGCAGTCCAGATGCAGGTGTTCACACAGCTGGCTGAAGCAGCGCAGCGCCGCCCTGCAGGTACACGCTGACACAAACGCATCAAACAGCTCCTGAGCTCGGCCTTCTGGGTCCGACCCGTCTCCCATGGTGAGCCCCGAGGCAGCAGGGCACCATGAGGGCGTCACCTTCAGACGATGGCAGTCTCCAGCTCGCCGTCTGACATCATCTGAGATAACAGGAAGTGGAAATCCAAAACTTCAMGAACTCAGATTATTTCTTAAACAAAACAAACAAAAATCATTTTATAAAAAAAAAACCCTTTCAATCAGAATGAAACCGAGGCTGTTCATCTGCAACAGGTAAGATATTTACTGTTTACAGCATTTCCACTGAATCCTGGCGGGCCACACGGGAGTCACCCGCGGGCCACATCTGGGCCGCGAGCCTTGAATTTGACACGTGTTCTAAACCCTAATCAGATCCAAACTGAATCAGATCCAAACTGAATCAGATCCAAACTGAATCAGATCCAAACTGAATCAGATCTAAACTGAATCAGATCCAAA
>NW_013952908.1:436526-439932 GCF_001266775.1 Austrofundulus limnaeus | reverse complement strand
GTTCTAAACCCTAATCAGATCCAAACTGAATCAGATCTGAACTGAATCAGATTTGAACTGAATCAGATCCAAAATGAATCAGATTTGAAATGAATCAGATCCAAATTGAATCAGATTTGAAATGAATCAGATCCAAACTGAATCTAAAGTGAATCAGATCCAAATTGAATCAGATTTGAACTGAATCAGATTTGAACTGAATCAGATCCAAACTGAATAAGATTTGAACTGAATCAGATTTGAACTGAATCAGATCCAAACTGAATCAGATTTGAACTGAATCGGATTTGAACTGAATCAGATCCAAACTGAATAAGATTTGAACTGAATCAGATCCAAACTGAATAAGATTTGATCTGAATCAGATCCAAACCAAATAAGAGTTGAACTGAATCAGATCTAATCTGAATCAGATCCAAACTGAATCAGATTTGAACTGAATCAGATCCAAACTGAATCAGATCTAAACTGAATCAGATCCAAATGAATCTAAAGTGAATCTGATCCAAACTGAATCAGATTTGAACTGAATCAGATCCAAACTGAATAAGATTTGATCTGAATCAGATCCAAACCAAATATGAGTTGAACTGAATCAGATCTAAACTGAATCAGATCCAAACTGAATCTAAAGTGAATCAGATCCAAAATGAATCAGATTTGTACTGAATCAGATCCAAACTGGATCAGACCTAAACTGAATCTAAACTGAATCAGATCCAAACTGAATCAGATTTGAACTGAATCAGATCCAAACTGAATCTAAACTAAATTAGATCCAAACTGAATCTAAACTGAATCAGATCCAAACTGAATTAGATCCAAACTGAATCAGATCCAAACTGAATCAGATCCAAACTGAATCAGATCCAAACTGAATCCAAACTGAATCAGATCCAAACTGAATCTAAACTGAATCAGATCCAAACTGAATCGGAACCAGCCTGATTCAGATCCAACATCCATGTAGAAAACAAAGATCATCTCATTTCTCATATGGTTAAAGAAACAAATCAAATTTCCAAAAAGATCAAACRTATCAAAAAGTCCAACAAGAAAGTTCAGAAATTCTGATCAGAACCAAAGTTTTCATTTCCAAAAATCTGTTCAGAAATGAAAACCTTTCAGTTTGAAGCTTGTTCTCTTCAGTTTCTGTGTCCCACAAGACCCCCATGAGTCAGAACCAGGACCCAGGTCCAGGTCTGAGCCCTGATACTAGTCCTGGAAGTCTGGACCTAAAAACTCGTCAAAAGTTTGATTTAAAAAATCAAACTAATTTTTTTTTCTTGGATTTGAGTCAAACAAGTACAGACTGGTTCATTTACACGTCTGTGTGTCCATGTGTGTGTGTGTCCATGTGTGTGTGTGTCCATGTATGTGTGTGTCCATGTGTGTGTGTGTGTGTGTGCATTTTGAAGTTGTAAATCACAGCAGTGTGTTCAGATCTGAAGTCAGATTTAAATGTGAAGTTAATGAAAAAATACTCACATCTCAGAGTGACGGAGTGTCTGCTGCTCTGAAGCCTAATCTGGACTAATCACACACACACACACACACACACACACACACACACACTTCTAATTACTGTCTCCACAGACGGACATTAATCCTCACAGGACACAGTGGCTGAGGTCAGGGGGTGTGGTCAGACACATCAAGCCACGCCCCCTGATGTCGAGGTGAGAGCTGATCCYGATCAGTCAGTAATCTGGGAGTTAACGAGTTTAAAGGGCGGCGGCCTCAGATCATCTTCATCAGAGCTGTGGTGAGGATGAGGAGCAGCAGCGCCCCCATCAGGAGGAATTTAAACAAACGCAGCCTGGGGGAGGGGCTTGTCAGCGAGCACCTGGTCTGGACCAGTTGGACTCAGGTCCTCCTAGAAGAGCTGGAAGAGGTTCTGGACCCGTCAGCACTCGGAGCTCATGTTGGGATGACTCTCAGCGACCACCACACCAAACCTTAACTCAGCAGCTGAGCGGCCATCTTGGATCAGGCTGACTCCARAAGTCCTTCAGCTCAGTAAAACCCACCTGCTGATTCATTAATYATTTTCTAATTGTCCTGAAGGTGGCGCCAGAAACAAACTGTTTACAAAGTGGACATAAGGACTGAAACTACACCATCTATTAATCATTCTGTGGGTTTTTTTTTGTTTGTTTTTCAGAAAAATTCATCTTTCAGGTCAAAACAGAAGAACTTTGTTTCATCAGATTAAATCAAACATTAAAGTGTCTTTGACATCAAATTTTAGAGAAAAACATGTATGCAGTTTTGGAGAGAGAACATTAATAACATGTTGCAAAAAGAAATTCATGTCGCTGAGATGAATGGTTGTTGAGATATTTGCATGTGAAGAAACAGGAAGTGATGTCAAAGGGGAATGTCTGCATGTGAACAGAGTGTTGTTATGAAAGCTAACAACACAGACTGTAGAGAAAAATCTGATGTTTCATTATTTTGAGTCTATCAGAGAGATGAAGAAGAGCTAAAGTTTAAATGATATTGTTTTAAAAAACAAAGACCAAAGATTTTATTTTATTAATGAGTTCCCCTTTGATGTCACTTCCTGTTTCACTTTGGCTGAGTCAAGATCAAAAGAAAATAGGCCGGTTATGTGACAAAATGGGTAAAATCATGTGTATTAGAGCAATTTTCTTAAGTATAAAGATGTTTTATTTGACTTTTGTGTTTGAAGTAAATGCATGTAGGCACTTGAAAATAAAAACCTTTAAGTTAAAAACATTAAAAACCAAAAAACTTGACACTTTTTGTTCCAGTTTTATTTTAAATCTTTCCTTCTTCATGAACAACAAAATGTTTCATTTATGTCAAATAAATAAAGATGAATCCAAAGTTTAAAACTGTTTTACTTTGTTTAAATGACTCAAACCTTCAGTAACATCAAAGCTCAGAAACACGTTTAAGAATTAATTTCATTATTGCACATTTTACAAAAAGTAAAAATACAAGCAGCAGCAGTAACAGGAAGTTGGTTTTTAACAGACGTCGTTAAGAGTTTTGCTGAAAATGAAAGAAAAAGATGTCATTAAAAATGAATGTTTTAAATAAAGTTAATTTGAATAAAGTCATTATTTCTCACCAGCAGCGCTCGACCTCTGGTTTCTATTGGCAACAGGAAGTTCCCTAAAGCACACACGACACACGCCACGGCGAACGGCGTGAGCGCCAAGATCACCGACTGAGACATCAGCACCTGAAGTACACACAGAGACAAGAGGGGTGCTGCAGAACCAGGAGAACTACCATTACCAAGAGGTCAGTGAATGCACCTCAGATACAGGTCAGTGAATGCACCTCAGATATAGAGTTGGGTACAGAAACTGGGTTCCAGTATGGCACCGGGGCGAACATCAACAGTAGTACACAGACTGAAACACAACTCTAA
>NW_013952908.1:433960-436263 GCF_001266775.1 Austrofundulus limnaeus | reverse complement strand
AGCAGAATTCTGCTCGTGGATTAACTCTCGGATTGACTGACAGCAAATTTCCTCCTGAAGAGAGCTGCTTTTGTTCAGGGATATGAGCGTGCAGCGCGATGCGACAACATGGTGAAATAAAACTGCCTTTTCGGTGATCAGAAAGGTAGAACTTGTAAACACTTCCTGGAGAGAAGTGAAGGAGACGAAGCTGAGCAGATCACAGGAGGTTTCCAACAAACTGACCGCCCCAAAGTTACACAACCACTAAACAGCACCGTGATAATTAATTAATTAATTAAAAGTGAAGTCTGAACGGTAAGACCACAACGGCTTTTTTATTTTATTTTATTTTTAACACAACAGCTGAAGCCGCTGCAGACGGTCCAYAAATTATCACACATCCACTGCGAGGAGACACACGGACACTGAGCAGAACCGACCCGACCCAAAGTGAATCGAGTAGAACCGAGTTCATGGAGAGAGGCTAACAGGTGCCGCTGCAGTTAACCGTTATATATTATATATTATAGTTGAGATGTTGAAAGCAAAACGGTCCAAAGTGTGGTGTCACTTTACAAAATAAGATGCAGAAACTTCCACCTACAACAAATGATTTAAGAATATTTTGTRCGAAGACAAATTATYAACTTTTAAATTAACATGTTGGTCAATTTCAAGTTTGACTTTGACTCAGAAATAGTCATTGCTTCATAAACCTCTGTGTGAGTTTGAGAGTCTGTGTGAGTCTGAGTGTTTATTTATTTATTTATTTACTTTTTAAGTACCGATTTAAATACCGTTTAGGAACCGGTACCGTTTGGAGAGTATCGATTTAGCACCGGTATCAAAATAAACCCTTTCAATRCCCAACCCTATCAGATATAGGTCAGTGAACACACCTCAGCTACAGGTCAATCAGGTCAGTGAACACACCTCAGCTACAGGTCAGTGAACACACCTCAGCTACAGGTCAGTGAACNCAGGTCAGTGAACACACCTCAGCTACAGGTCAGTGAACACACCTCAGCTACAGGTCAGTGAACGCACCTCAGCTACAGGTCAGTGAACGCACCTGAGCGATGAACGGAGCAATCATTCCTCCGATCCGACTGAATGAGGTGCAGAAACCCATCCCGAGAGACCGGGCCACGGTCGGGTACACCTGAGAGGAAACAACACACATGAGAACCTGAACCAGACTCAAGAACCCCCTAATAAACCCAGGATTCTGGGTCCAGAACCAGCAAGAAGGACCTGCTGTACCTCAGCTGTGTAAATGTAAACCACGTTGAAATTCATGGAGACCAGAGACCGGAGCAGGAAAAGCAGGACCGTGAAACCAAACCTGCAGGAGGAAAAACTTTCAGTCTTGAATCCATTGTAAACCTGGTCCCAGGACCATCTGGACCCTCAGATCAGGAGACCAGGTTCAGGTCTTACATGGTGGTGCAAATGTTGACCATCATGAAGAGAAAGGCCGTTATCAGCTGAAGGACCGTCAGAGTGGTCTTCCGTCCAAACACGTTGAGCAGAGCGATGTTTAATGGGACCACTGTAGGGACAGAGGACAGTGACCTTGTCAGACAGGAGACCTGGTCCAGGACTACAGGCTGAAGGATCCTTACAGAGTCACTGGTTACAGATAAAAAAGTTTATTTAAAATTTTATGACGGAAGTTAAATTGAGTGAGTTTGGACCTGTGTGCTCAGTGCTGCCTCTAGAGGACAAAGTGAGTATTACATCCAGATTTCACTGAAGGAACCAAGAACCCCACAGCAGGTCCTAAACCCTTTATGTCCCCACAGTTCCTGACTCACGTGCGACTTCTCCCAGAGAACTGATGAGGAGGGTCTGGTAGTCTCCGGTTCCAAAGGGGATGCAGTAACACAGCCCGTCCTGGTGGCGGTGTTTAACCTGGTGCTCCGGGTCAGCGTTGGTCACACACAGCAGGTTCTTCTCCAGCAGCTCCGAACTGCTCAGAACCGAACCGTAGTACGCAAAGGACGCCACGAACCTACGGACCAAACACAAAACTGAGGTCTGGTTCTGATCAGGACCACATCAAGATGAACAAGTTCTGACTCTCAGAACAACAGGAAAGTCCATGAACTCAGTGAAGACCAGTGAAGAAGACACAAAGTGTCCCGGTCTGAAAGAAGACACAAAGTGTCCCAGTCCAAAGAAGACCCAAAGTGTCCCGGTCCAAAGAAGACCCAAAGTGTCCCAGTCCAAAGAAGACCCAAAGTGTCCCAGTCCAAAGAAGACCCAAAGTGTCCCAGTCCAAAGAAGACCCAAAGTGTCCCAGTCCAAAGAAGACCCAA
>NW_013952908.1:432215-433868 GCF_001266775.1 Austrofundulus limnaeus | reverse complement strand
AGACCCAAAGTGTCCCAGTCCAAAGAAGACCCAAAGTGTCCCAGTCCAAAGAAGACCCAAAGTGTCCCAGTCCAAAGAAGACCCAAAGTGTCCCAGTCCAAAGAAGACCCAAAGTGTCTCGGTCTGAAAGAAGACCCAGGAACATACCATGAACATCTAGACCAAGCCGCCCAAAAACAAGTTGAGTAAAACTTCAGCTACTTCCTGTGAGTTTGTAAAATGTAAAAAACTTCAAAATAAAAGTCTCACCAGGAGTACCAGAGTAGCAGGGAGGTTCTTCTCCACGATGAGCTCAGCAGGATTCTCCAGTTCCCTCGGTCTTTCTGAAAGCATTTACAGGAAAACAACCTTTAGCCTGAAAACAGACAAGAAACCCAGGGTTTTCAGTGGACCCCCTTTCTAGGGGTMCAGCTCCAGCTCCAGCCTGCTCTCTAACAAACAGGAAGCTGATAGTCCAGGTGTAGATCCTGTCATCAGGACACAATAAAACCCAAACAAGTTGCAGATCTGAACCATACCACAGCCGGCTCCACCAGGCGGCCTGCAGGGAGAGAGGCTCGGTTCATTTTGGCGATCCTCTGCAGCGTTTTAAGGGCGGCGTCGACGTTTCCCGCCGACACGTTGTAACGAGCCGACTCAGGAATGAACTGAGAAAACAAACATTCAAAATAAAACACATTAAATCAGTTTATCTTCAGCAGCTCAGCTGAGTTTAAAACTGCAGCTAAAACTCATCAGGGTTTCAGCTGAAGTTTTGTAAATGAGCCGCGCTCATTACCAAATGTATAGAGGTCATTTCCACAGTATCTGAGCTCAGAGTTCTCTCTTCAAACAGGAAGTGAAGACTCCAACATTTGTTTTGAACRTTAGAAGGCAGCAGAGGGGGTAGTTTGATTCCCTTCAGCTTTTCAGCAGAATTATTAAATTTTACAAACTAAAATGTGTCAAAGAGGAGAGGTGGTCCCACCTTGAACAGGAAGATGAGGATCACACTGGGGGTGATGGACAGTCGGATCATCCACCTCCAGCCTAAGGTAGGAACCACCAACATGCCCAGAACGATAATCARCACGGAGCCCGTCATCCAGAAGATCTGACACGAAACACAAACCTGTTACAGCTCGTACGTCTCAAGTTTGTTTGAACCTTTTCTTTTGTTGAACATTAAACCCAAAAGATGAAGTCACCGTGGCCAGAGGGAGCAGGAAGGCTCGATACTTCGCAGGGATGAACTCTGTCTTCAACACAAACCTGAACAGGAAACAGAAGTTTGTCACTAAAACCCTCTCAGCCAATCAAATGAGCCGCTGGTTAACGTGTCAGCTGACCCCTGAGACACGCCTGCCACGCCGCAKCCCACCATGCTGCGCAGGAAGATGAACCAGCCGTAGGTCGGAGCGAAGGACGTSAGCAGGGAGAAGTAGGCGCCCCACACGAAGCCTCCGACCACCACCTGAGTTACAGGAACAGAAACAAACAAAAACATACCAAACCAGAGAAATATACGGATGCTTTTATTTTGAAAGACTTTCTTCTTACCTTCCGGCGGCCGTATCTGTCGGAAATGTATCCTGATAAAACTCCACAAACCATGAAGCCAAGAAACACCATCTGCAGGAAACAGGAAGTGATGTCACAGGGGCATGTCTGCAT
>NW_013952908.1:429521-431527 GCF_001266775.1 Austrofundulus limnaeus | reverse complement strand
GATTAGAGAGAACTGAAGTCCTCCTGCTTTGAGGCAGTAACTCCTGTTTCTTCACTCGAGGTGACCCCTACAATACATTTATTTAACCATCTCATATTATAACTATTCAGCGCAAACATGTATAATTTTATATTTTATAAATATGTCCTTTGTACTGCACAAAATAACTTAAATATATGTTTTTATTTGTTAGACTGACTGATTTCTCTATTAAAATAACTGTTCCTTTCAAAAAGGTTATATTATTGAAAGACCTCATGTAATACTATTTATTCTTCAAATTTGATCATTTATTGAATCACAGAGCAGCTCAGTCACAGTGTGGTTCTAACTATAAGCAAGATATAATGTGAAGAATGAAATTTGTAGATTTTTATAATAAGAACATAGCTTTTTTCTTTGTTTTTTTGCAGGGAGACATCTTTTCTAAACTGGGGCAAAGTGTTGATCTGAGTTAATATTTTGAAAGAGCAGCAGCTCTCTCTGAGCTCGGCCCGTGTGCACCTCACCTCGCTCCTAACAGCGCTGTGGACGACACGAGTTTGGTCACATGAACAAAGTTGCACATTTCTGTTAGATAACGAAGCTCTGAACACATAAACTTATAATCAAGCAGGTTGTCCGACATGGACAGAATGACGTCAGTCATGAAATTAGCATCATGATATRAWTWATTTTCCCAGGAAAGTTTTTTTACAGGTGTTACTGTGAATGATATGATATGACCCAGCCTTACATCCATTCACGAACAGGAAGTGATGTGCTCTGCTCTCATCCATCCACAGCAGCATCCTGCTTGTAAATGAATGCTCATATCACTGAGTCCTTTGTGTCTCTTCACATCTTAGACACTGATCTTTAAAATAACATCACTGAGGTTTGACTTTCATCACATTTAATCTGTCACCYTGGAGACGCAGCGATGACATCATGAATTATGAGTCAGAAACTCACCGTGGAGACCAGAGCCACCTGCCAGTCTTCCAGATGCCACTCACACCGGATCTCTGGAGAAACCACAGCCAGCAGCATGATCTCCATGGCCTCCACAATCTACACACAAACACCGGGTTACTGAGAACACACACCTGTGGGCCACCCTGCTACACAACCAGACTCACACTGGTGGCGCCCATGATGACAAACAGCAGGATGTGGAAGCGTCCGAAGCCGATGGTTTCCACAGCCTCCTCCACCGTGAACTTCTGGTCTGTGGACAGAGAACATGGAGGTCCTCATCAGTGGAAGCTGCAGCTGTCCACGTGGACAGGTCTAATGTCTTCTGGACTAAAGACGGTCAGATGTTTACATCCTGCTGTGGTCCTGCAGGGGTGTCACCAGCTTTTAAAGACGAGGGGGGCTTAGCCCCCAGGAGACACACAGAATTTTTGTATATTATATATTTGTAGTCTTATCATATTTACGTACAACATAAATAAATTTATTATATTCATATTGTATAATCATTATTTCATCATCATGTTTTTATAATATATTTGGATAGTGTATTACAGTTAACCCTAGTAAGAATATTTAAATAAGTTGAACTATGTATTCTTCTTGTGTAGCTTTGACAGCTGTAGGTTTGGGGTTTCCAGTGAAAAAAAGTGTGTAAAACAGTTTAGTTTTCAGCGAGTTATGATTGATTAAACAGGCTGATACTTCATTGAGCAAACAACTTTTCCAAGATGGCGGCCCCGCAGCTCGACAGCAGCATTAGTGGTCCGTCTACTCTTTATGTTTACGGTTACCACCAGCAGTGATGATTAATACTTTCTTAAAAAACATTTGTATATCCAGTTTTCACTGAGCCTTCACGCTGCACTGAGCTGGCTCTGTGTGTTAACCTGTTAGCATGTTGCTATTAAGGTTGCAGGTAAAACGTGGACTGGATTTCATGTGGTGGGGAGTTCTCTGTATGAACAAGTGGACTGGATAACGACGCACCAAAGAGAATCTCTACCTTACATTATTAATTAAAGGGAAACTGACAGATTTATGATCAT
>NW_013952908.1:426219-429431 GCF_001266775.1 Austrofundulus limnaeus | reverse complement strand
ATTTTAGTTAATAATGAAATATTAAATGGTTATTTATTCTGAACACATCGTATTGAATTTTTGTAAAAAAAATTCTACTCCAAAATAATTCAAAATATTTAATGGGGGCTCCAGCCCCCCTAAAATAGGCCTAGTGATGCCACTGGTGGTCCCGCTGCTCAGCATGAGGCGGGCCCTGCAGGGTTCTGAAACACTCACCATGGTTGTTGTTGGTGGTGCTGGTCCGGTCCTGCTGGGCCTCTGCAGGTTTCTCCTGCAGCTCCACCTCCTGCAGATGGATGGCGCTCACCAGCTCAGTCTTCATGGAGTCCATCGTCCTGAAACCAGAGACCRGTTTGTCCCAGTTCATGGAAACACAGTGGAGGTGGTCCGGCAGCTTTTAGAGCYTTTCAAGGATTCTGTGGTTTCAGGTTCACCTCCTCCACAGAAACCAGCAGAAACCTGGTCCTTTAAAACAGACGTTCTCAAACTCGGGTCCCTGGACCCCCAGGGGTCCGCGAGAGGTATCTTGGGGGTCCTCAAATTTTTTTTAAATGTTAATTTGGTTTTTATTTTTTAAAATGCATGGAGAACAATTAACTAATTAAAAAACACAATAAACTTAGTAAAAATATACATTCCCATGACATTTAGGGGTTGAAAGGACAATAAATTATCTTTTAAACAGGATTTGGTTTATGGGGGGTCCTGGGATTTTATTTCCCTGTAAGGGGTCCTCAGACCCAAAYGGCTCGAGAAGCCCTGCTTTAAAAAGTCTGTTGGTTTGGACCTGGTTTAATTGTGTAAAAGGTTTGATTGACAGCTCAGATCCTGAGCTTGTCTTGTTTCAGCTGTTCTGACGTCACAGATGACGTTTGTCTCTGGGGTTAAAAGTTACCTGTTCAGGTAATGTTTACACACAAAGTGCAGTTTGTTGAGCTGCAGCTGCTCAGTCCTTCAGGTTCTGCTTCAATCAGAACCTTGGTTCTGATCTGAACTCAAACACAATCTAAAGGGTTRAACAGGAAACAGAACCTCGGACACAGATTTAGTTTTTGTTCCTCAGAAAGGTTCTGTTAAGGCTCAGGTGGACCCTGCAGGTCCTGGTCCTGGTCCTGGTTCTGGTTCTGCTCTGGGAACTGGACCCAGACCCACAGGTGTTTCTGTCCCGGTTTGAAGACGGACACCTCGGTGAATCACGACGCTCCGCGCGCCAACACCAGCTTCCTGTTCAACACCTGAACAGAACCGAACCGAGCCGACCTGAGCCGAACTTCAGCCGGTTTAAAAGCCGAGTTAAACTCACCCTGATGTTGGARTTTCACCTGCTCCTTCGGTCTGTTTTCATCCCTCAGGAACTCCGCAGGTACACTGACTCACCTGTTCAGGTGGATCCGGAAGTATCACAGCGGAACCGATGGGAGAGGGGCGGAGCTTCCGTCTGAGGAGGCAGCTCGACCACAAACACCTGAGGCCGCTTTCAGAAAACAGGACCAGTGAAATCCTGAGTGAGTCCTGAGATAAGTCTGTACAGATCCGGACTTAAGTTAACTCCACACCTGTGAGGNGTTATTAGCTTCATTTTCAAATTTAACAAAAAAAACTAGATAAAAAAGTAGTAGCTTTTATTATTGGCTGTAACAGAAGGAAACCCCCAGCATGATCTGTGAACTCCATCTCCCAGCATGCCTTGCCGCTGCGCATGCGCAGTAGCAGCAGAGAGGATGGGGCGCAGTGGGACGCAGCGTTGCGTTCTGACGGGGTTTCTGCTGGTTTTCTGCCCCAGTTTGTCCTCTTCTCTGTTTCTAACCGTCCCTGAAGGTCAACAAACATGTTTTATACAACAAATGCCAGAAAAAATCAAACTTATCGGTGAGTTTTATCTCGAAATAAGCGGCGGGAAAAGTTTAACTCTCAGAGGAAAAAAAGCTAAATTTAAACTTCCGGTTTTAAAAAAAGTTTATCCCAAAAAAAAACTGATAATGGATAAAATTACGTATTTTATTGTAAACAAACTGTTGGAAGTTTTTCGAGATAAGAAAGTAAGAGTAGAGAAGAAGTTGTTTTTATTATATTAACTTTATTTAAATATTTAACGTGAAATAAACTAATATAATTTATTTATAGCAGCTGCTGTAATTATCAGCCTCAGCTGAGGTCAAAGGCCACATTTTTCCCCACACTGATAGAAACAGTTTGTAGGTCAGAGGTCATGGCTCCACAGGGTCTGACCTGTGACTTCATTTAATTACTGCTGGAATAAATAAGGAAGCAGAGACACAAAGACTCTGATCTGACTCAGTAGGTCTCAGCAGGACTCAGGAGGTCTCAGCAGGTCTCAGCAGGTCTCAGGAGGTCTCAGGTGGTCTCAGCAGGTCTCAGGAGGTCTCAGGAGGTCTCAGCAGGTCTCAGGAGGTCTCAGGAGGTCTCAGCAGGACTCAGCAGGTCTCAGCAGGTCTCAGGAGGTCTCAGGTGGTCTCAGGAGGTCTCAGCAGGACTCAGCAGGACTCAGCAGGTCTCAGCAGGTCTCAGCAGGTCTCAGCAGGTCTCAGGAGGTCTCAGCAGGACTCAGCAGGACTCAGCAGGTCTCAGCAGGTCTCAGCAGGTCTCAGGAGGTCTCAGCAGGACTCAGCAGGACTCAGCAGGTCTCAGCAGGTCTCAGGTGGTCTCAGGAGGTCTCAGCAGGACTCAGGAGGTCTCAGCTTAAACCTGACAGGAGATCTAACAAAAACAGTTTCTGGGTTCAGATGAAGAGAAAAGTCTTCAGTCGGTTCTGTTTCTGTCTCTGCAGGTGAGTTCTGGACTCAGCTGTTTGATGGACAGGACCAGTACCTGCCCCCCCCTCTGGACCTCCACGTGTCTGTGGTCGTCACAGATCCTGAGAACAGGGTAGGAAGAACTGAATCTGTTCCAGAGTTCTCATCAGAACCTCAGGGTTTATTGTGGTTCTGGTTCTGTTTCCTCCAGCTGGTGCTGTCCCTGCAGGACAGACCCAACAGAACGTTCAGCTTCATGTCCTCTGCCTCAGGAGAACATCGGGTCTGTCTGCAGCCGGGCTCCTCAGCGCCGCCGCCGCAGTCTGCAGGGCGCATGTTGGTGAGAGGAAGTGATGTCGTTTGTTTTACCAGGAACAAAAATATATTTTATTATATTTATTGTTGTTATTAAAGTAAACCAAACCACACAGGAGGAAGTATGGATGCTACATGTTAGCATGTTAGCATGTGTGGATC
>NW_013952908.1:419416-423690 GCF_001266775.1 Austrofundulus limnaeus | reverse complement strand
TCAAAATGTAGCTTTTAAAGACAAGAATCTGAAAATGTATTAGGTCATTTTGACCTAATTTGACTTAATCCTCATTTCCATATGATGGCTCACATTTATATCCAGCAAAAACAGTTTAAACATCATGAAGTTGAATCAGAAAGTAAACAAAATGTACAAAATGGCGTCATTGAAAATCTGTAAATACAACTAATATGTGAGGGAAAAAATATTGACATTATTTTATAAAGCAGGTCAAAGCAGATACCTAAATATGTTATAAAGTGTGTTGAAAGTTTTTTATTGATTCTGAGTGAATCTGATCCAACTGAAGTCAATATAATTATCATTATTTTATATAATATATATGGTGACAAATAAATGTTTGGATAATTTTTCAAAAGAACAAACATTTAATAACAAGTGTTTTCAGGCAGGTTAGAAAAAATAAATAACTTTTTTAATAAAAACTTCAGATTTGTTAACATTTATTAACAGAACCATCATGGTCTGTCCTGTGCAGAATGACTAAACATTAAATTATTTCTTTATTAAAACCTCTGTAACTTTGCTCCAGTTCATTTTAGCAGCATGAATCTTTGCACAGGTGATGTTCACAGGTGGGTTTTTAGTCTGATTCATTATGGTTTTAAATGGTTATATACTGTTTAATGAAAACATTATTCAGGTGAGAGGGAAAAAATAATAATTATGTTTCATGTTTAATATGTCTCAAACCACAGCAGCTGTTTAAATACTGACACTTCTGATGAAACCTCCCAGGTTTTAACTTTATTTTGATACTAAGATTATTTAAGTAAAGTTTTTAAAAGCTGAGATACTCAGTTATATTTCAGCATTTTGAGAAAAAACTTTATGAAAACCACTTGGGGCTTCAGGGGTTAACTCGTACAACTTATCAGCTTTAAATCTTTATAAATATCAGGTTTTGTAAGAAATATATTTCTCTGTTTGTATTTTATAGAGGGAGGGGGAACTTTGGGACCCCTCAGTTCTTTCCTGGTTATAATAAATGTTTTGTTTTTCTATTAAAACCACTGCCTGCACGCAGAGGTTTGTTACAGAACAAACTCTTTATTTCATCTTGAGCCTGATGTTCACCTGCTGCTGTTAAACTGATGATAAATGTTTTTTACAAACTAATAAAGTTGTTTTCCTGTGTGCTGCTGGTCTAAAACTGWAGTTAAAATATGACAAACATTTGTTATAAAACTGTTTAAACAGAAAAACAACACGACTGTAGATTAAATTTTTGTTTTCCTAAAGTAAAGATTAAAGCTCAGAGATCTGAGCTTCTGTTACCATAAAAGATCCTCAGGGTCTCCAGGGCCAGGAAGAGCAGCAGCAGGACCACGTCCAGAACCAGAGTATCTGACGGGTACGGCAGTAAAATCCCTGTGACACAAACCAGACTTTAATGAGTCCTGCAGGGTCTGCTGAGGCTGCTGGGTCCAGGTCTGTGGGGGGGCTGTTCAGCAGGCACCACAACACCTGGCATTTCAAAATAAAACATGCAGACACCTTTGTAGACGAACATGAGGACCTCTGCCAGGTAGAAGGCTGCGAAGTACCAGCTGTTCAGGTAGAAGAGCACCTGCAGAGGAGCCGACGAGAGCTGGACAGAGGGTCAAGGACCACCACACAGGTGAGAGCAGGAGCTGCAGCTTCAGGTCAGGTTCTTATGAAGGATACGATTGGTTGATTCCCTAAAGACAAACAGGAAAAAACACGTTTTATTTTCAAAAAATATCAAAGTTACTGAATAAAAACCAACAAAACTGATGCACTTTTTAAAACAGATTTCAATAATTAGATCAGGCTGCTTGGAAAGAAAACTAGAGCGTTGTATTTCCTGAGAAAATGTGTGTGAATGCCTGCTGCTGAAAATGTTTCATAGAAAAAGTTTTATTATTAATATTATAAGTAAAACTTGGAAATCTGAAAGAAGCACAAAAACAAAATAGCAGAAATAAGAATTTTAGCTGAAATAGCAGAAAAAAGCTAAAATTAGCACAAGGAAGCTCAAAAGAGCAGAAGAAAATGTGAGGTGCTGTAAAGTTTTATGTTGAAAACAGCTCCAATCATTTTCAGTGGAAAAAAAGAAAAGAGCTGAAAAAGTAAAAGTCAGCAGCTGTCACATGATGAGCTGAACGTTTTCATMAATTAACTGTTGAAACAGCAGAAAACCTGGAAGGATAAAGGGTCAAAAATCATGACGTCATGATGTGAATGTTGTTATCAGGCTGTGATTCACATTTAAAATAAATATCCATTTATTTAGTTTTACTTGTAAAAAAAAAAAAGCACACCCTTTACACCCTAAGCTCTAATGCTTTACGTAAAACAAAGTTATAACTGTTTTCCTGTGCTGTAATAAAAGTGTTTTAAACGTTATTTGTGTCGATAAGGAAAATGATCATTTAACGGATGTTAGCTGCAGCTAGCTAAAGAACGTTTAGCTGTTTTTTTCTTCTTCTTCTGTTTGATCCTGATCTTTGTCCAAACGCTGCGGTGGTTCCGGTTCAACCACCGGCGCCACACCGGACAAAAAGCCCGTTAATCTGGAAGAAACAGCAGTGAGAAACTCACCGGACGCCATGTTTGATTCTCTCCGGTTGCTATGGAAAATCAAGGACGTACAGCACGTAGGCGTAGCGTGACGGAACGTGTCACACGTGACGTTAGTCGCCATGTTGGAGAGGGAGTTTTCCAATGAAAACATTGTACAAAACAAGTTAGGGAAGTGCAGTTTCACATTTCATGAATGAAAGTGGTGAGGTATTACCGTTTAACGACTTTAGTTTAAAAGTTAATATTGATCTTGATGTTAAGACTCACAACAAACTGATAAAATCTATACTAACTCTTAAATCTATGATCAATGARGATGTGCTTTATTCTAAAACTTTTCCTGTTCTGAGTCAACTTTGTGTAGAAAACATGAAGTTTAATGATAAAAAWGACTAAAACTCATGAGAAGAGTTTTGCAGAAAGATTTGTTCCCAGGTCAGGTCAAACAGAAATATATTCTTCAGGAGTTTAGAATAGATAGTCTAAAATTAGGACAAAATATTTATCTTTTCCTCCTAAAGTTAAGGAAGTCCATTTTAAATTATAAATGATATTTATCTAACTGATGCTTTCATTAGATCTAGATTTAAATCTGACTCTGCTGGATGTTCATTGTGTGATGATGAAGAGGATATAAATCATCTTTTTTTCACTGTAAAACCACTCAACAGTTCTGGACAGATATATGGAGCTGGCTCCAAGAAAGAGGAAAACAACTTCCACCTTTAACTATTGCATTAATAACATTTGGTTTTTACAGTCATAAATCTGAAATAGACTTTCTAATTAATTATATGGTAATGTTGGGAAAGTTAACACCAGGGACCAAACTGTCCATAAAATAAAGAACATTTTTAGATGTAAAAGGAGGTATTTTGGAGATTTTAAATGAGACCAACTRTAATCAGAGCAGAAAATACTAACATGTTGACAGATTAGATGATTGTTTCTATTTCAGAGGAACAAAAAACACACGGATCAGAGTCAAATTTAAATATTTATGTAGGAAATCTCCCACAGGATAAATGCAAGATTTAATTTTAAGGTGGGTTTATTTGACTTTTGGTGGAACTGGATATTAGAGGGAGTTAGGATGATTGAAGCTTACAGTGACTGTTTACTGGTTTGTTATTACAGTAAAAAAACATMTTGTGAGTTTTTTACTAATTATGTGCTGCTCCAACACTAAGAAACATCTTTTTCTGCCACTAAATACCATGATAAATTATTTAACACCAAGTAGAATGTATGTTTCAAAAAATTAAAATAAATCAAACTTTACTTACAACAAACCTCCGCTTTTGTGAAAAATTATGCTTGTTTATAAAATGCATAAAATTGCTGAAATCACCATATTTCCTTAAGCCACATATCAAATATATGTTTCACAAATCACACAGTTGGTTTAAACATTCTGTAATCTGTGTAGAATAATCCAGTCCAGGTTTTAAGTCTCCATGTGTTTTAGTTTTTAAACTAGAGCGGATTAAAGAAGCTCAAAGTGGTGAAAACAGCTGGAATCACCCTTTATTCCTGAAAACTTCAGAGTTTTTTTCTCATAAATTTACCAGTTTTTTCTTGTAAATTTCTGACTTTACCATGTCAGAAAATATCTAATTTAAATGTCGCAAATTTCTGCTTTTAATTGCGGAAATGTCTGAGTTTTTTTCTCGCAAATTTGCGACTTTTCAAAATAAGAGAAT
>NW_013952908.1:418102-419380 GCF_001266775.1 Austrofundulus limnaeus | reverse complement strand
GGCCCTAACACGGCCTCCCGCTGCCTCCACCGGAACACACAAAGCATTAAAAAAACTACAAAACCCAGCATGCCGTCTCCGCGCTCTGATTGGCCGGAGCTGCACCAGGGTTTACGTGGCACTGCGGTTGGTGCGCATGCGCAGTCTGGTGAGTGTGCTGGCAGGAAGACGGTGTCGGTGAGGCTCAGGATGCAGCAGTCGGTCGTGTTTTCACTTTTCTTGCTGAATGTTTTGCTCAGCTCCGTGTCCACGCTGTACTTCCACATCGGGGAGACCGAGAAGAAATGTTTCATAGAGGAAATCCCGGATGAGACGATGATTATCGGTGAGCACAGGTGCTTCATGCTAACGGCTAGTTAGCTCCATGCTAAGCTAAGCTGCTGTAAACTCACTTCTGACAACAGGAAGTCCGCAAAAAACTAACTTCTGCTGAAGACAGGGAGGTTTTTATATTTCTCTGAAGCTCTTTATTAACTTTACACATCTGAAGACATAAACTGGAGCTGGTTCGGTTTAAATAAACTGATTTATTGGGWAATATATGTTTGGGAAGATTCCAGGTTAAAGGATTTTTGTAAAAGAAAAATCATCTGAAAAGAGTTTCCTACTGATGATTGTCCTGCTGTGATCAGAAATGTTGCTGTGTTGTTTTTAAACCCTGAGGTCCACCTTAACTTCAGAACCAGATAATAAAACATTTTATCTAAATTCTGCTTCTGGACAAACTCACAAATTTAAATTCTTCTTAAGAAGAATCTGATGATCCGTGTGCTGAACTGACTCAGTTTGATCAAGCAGATAAGATGTTAGATAAGGCAGCATTTTACCTGGACAGATGTTTAAATGTAATTAATTTTTGTTAAAAGTATTTCTGGTTGATTTAAATAAAAAGTGAAGGAGGAGCTCCTGCAGGTTGTCCTGCTGGTTTCAAACACGTCCAGCAGAGAGAAAATGGAAAAACGAGTTTCACCTGCTGACCTCAGTGTGTGTCTGTCAGGAACCTGGTTTTCTTTGTTTCATGAAGAAGTTTTATGTTCGGGGGCAGGAACGCTCATATTTCTGCTGAAGTTTAGCGACCGAGGAGTGGATTAGGGCTGTGTATTGGCAAGAATTTGGCGATACGATACATATCATGACAGAGGGGTCACGATACGATATATCCCCATAAATTGCGATACTGTAAGCAAGATGATATATTGCGATTTTTTTGTCCAAAAATTCATTTAAATAAAAACCTCTTATGGTGCGTTCACACCGAACGCGATTTCAGCTTCAAAG
>NW_013952908.1:409610-410850 GCF_001266775.1 Austrofundulus limnaeus | reverse complement strand
TGTGTGTGTGTGTGTGTGTGTGTGTGTGTGTGTGTGTGTGTGTGTGTGTGTGTGTGTGTGTGTGTGTGTGTGTCTGTGTGTCTGATCAGCTGCTGTCAGACTGCAGCTGCACATTTAGACTTGAAAGCATCTTTATTTGTGAAAAGGCCCTCAGACCTGCAGCAGCCTGGAAGGACACATTTCAGTGACGGACAGGAAGCAGTTTGGACTGACGTGTGCAGCCGAGCAGTCACTTCTGTCCACGCTTTGTTTCAGTTTGTGTAAGCAGCCTCCACAGAACGGCTGAGTCCAACCATAAACCTGTTTATTTATAAAACATGTTGTTCTCATCAGTTCAGCTCCAAACGTTAAAGTTTATAAAGATTTTCGCTGAATTTAGTCAAACTGAGGGTTTGTCCTGTCGATGGAGCACAGTTAACATCCTGCAGGTTCAGTTAAAGTTAAAACTCTTTAAGTTACTTCAGATATTTAGTCCTTTTTACCAGGTTGTTTCCTGGGAGAAGAATTATGAGATTTGGACTTTTATTTTGAAGTCAGCATCAGATTGTTTTGTGATTGCACTGCTCTTCCTGTAACAGTAAAAAGTGGAAACTGGACTTTAAGTGTTTTAACTCCTGGAAGGAAGATTTGTCATCTGAAGCCTGTTTTAATTTAAATCAAGTTTAAGGTTGAAAATTGTAACAGAAAACATCCAGTAGAGTTTTTGTTCTGTCACTAAATGTTCAGTTTTTGTTTTAGAAAAGGTTTCTGGCTCCAGTTTAAATGKGTGGCTTTTCTTTGTTACTTTATTTGAGTTGTTATTGGATGAGGGGCTTCAGATTCAGTTTGTTTTGTTTTATTTTTTTTGAGTGCCCATGAGAGAGTAAAGTTCATCACGTTTGGTTTGAAGGATGCGGTTTTGTTTATTCCTGTAAAGTTCCCGCCTCACAGTCACTGTTCAGAGTTTTATATGATGCAACCAGATTATATTTTCAGGAGGAAACCGTTTTTTGAAACAAATCTAAAAGAAATGTGACCGCAAAATGTAATAAAAAATACTAAAAACTCATTTTGATTTTTGTTTGGGAAAAATAAATTCTGAAAACTTGACTCCACCTGTCATAAAAGTACCTTTGTTTTTATTTACTGATGCTCCCTGTCAATTTGTGAAGGGTCAAAGGTCATTACCAAACAACACACTCACCCTGAAGGTTAGACTGTGCAGTGAGCTCAGTTAGCAGGTCAAAGGTCATCATGATCC
>NW_013952908.1:404171-409007 GCF_001266775.1 Austrofundulus limnaeus | reverse complement strand
ATAGAATAGAATAGAATAGAATAGAATAGAATAGAATAGAATAGAATAGAATAGAATAGAATCAGCCTTTATTGTCCCGTTCAGGTGTAGTAGCAGCAGATTACATCAGCCCACAGAAACAGTATAATGCTGTGACATTATCAAAAATTATAATAAAAACAAAAAATCTATTTTCATTGTTTACAGTTTGTTCTTGGTTTAGTTGTTTTAAAACATTTTTATATTAGTAAAATATATAAAGTACATTGTTGTTTGTAGGAACCTTTAATCTTGTCTGAAGTTTCTGTCGGACTCATTTCTCAGTCGGACGCTGCGTTAAACGGTTTTATGAATTTTAGCTAGCGTTTAATCAGCCCAGATGAGCCGGTTCGTGAGGTTCTGTTCGGTAAAATGAACCACCCAGTAAAGGTAGTGTTTACCGGACCTTCAGTGTCGCTGCCTCGGAGGAAATAAAGCCGTGAATCGGTCGGTGGGGGTCACCGGAGCCCGCGGACCGCTCCACCCGCTTCATGCTACGTGGACAGAGCGCTAGCCCCCTCTGCTAACGGCTCCGTGTCGGGTCGGGCCGGTTCCGAACATGAGTTTGAAGCAGTGATTTCAGCGAGCAGAGAGCCAGCATGGAGGTCCGGGAGAGAGCAGAATGAAGCGGGAGTGACTGGGAGTCTGTCCGCTGGAAGCAGCCGGTGAACGGGCTGGAAGTAACCGGTGAACGGGCTGGAAGCAGCCGGTGAACGGGCTGGAAGTAACCGGTGAACGGGCTGGAAGCAGCCGGTGAACGGGCAGGAAGCAGCCGGTGAACGGGCTGGAAGCAGCCGGTGAACGGGCAGGAAGCAGCCGGTGAACGGGCAGGAAGCAGCCGGTGAACGGGCTGGAAGTAGCCGGAGAACAACATGTATTCATCCAGGAGCAGGAAGCCAGTTCTCTACTTTAAAGAGGAAAGAAGGTAAGAAAGACAAATAAAATCAGATTTACATGATAATATATTTATATATTCTGAAAGGAAGTCACGAACCTTTCATTAAAATGTAATTTATTAGACAATATTTGACATTAGAGGAAAATAAAACAAGAATGAGTTCAGATCTGCTTCATCCAGGGCCGGATGGAGGTAAACTGGGGCCTCTGGGCATCAAACCTGTGGCCTCAGGACCACTGAGCCACTGCGTCTTCTTTTAAACCTATTTGTAGGGATTTTGATAAAATTTTCAAATTTATTTTAGAGCTGATTTACTTTTTGTACTCTTAAGGCTCTGTGTACAGAGTCCTAAACTACTGGTCTTTAAAGGCTGGAAGTTAAGAAACCAGTGYTCCATTGACTTCCATTATAACATAAAAAGTGCGGAGCTCTGTAGACATGATGTGTGTCACAGTTTTGCAACGATTTTTCAAACCAAAGCAGAAAACAAACCAGATAAAACCTTAGGATAGATTTTAAACAGCTAAGCGGAGGATAAACATGAAAACCTGACCCAGGCAGTGCCAGGATCAGGCCCCTCTCTGTTGGACAGAATCAGAACAAAAAGAGTAAATTCTGAACCGGTTCCTCCAGGACCTTACAGTTTAACTAGTCCACACATTTTACTCTGATCCATAACTTTAACCAGTCATCTTTACCTCCTGCTTAATCTGACTTCCTGGAATCAGAGCCTGTCTAAAACCAGAACACACAGATGGATGTTTTTATTTTTTATTTTATTTTATTTTATTTTGTTATTTTTTTTCTTGCAAGTCCGAGTCTGCTTGCATGTATCTCTTAACTGGCAGTTTGGTCAAAGGTATTCTAACTATATTAGATTATATTCTATAAAACTTTATTTTAATCAAATATTAAAACATAATACTGTTTTAAAAATAAAGATAAGGTTGAAATAAGAACAATCAGTCATTTAGAGTATTGTTAACTGTAGTCTTACAAAAACAAACTGTAATTATATCTTTTCATTGACAAAGAACAAATCCAACAAGTCAGATTTTACAATAAAATACCAGAAAATATATTTTTAAATGCATAATATAAAAACATGTGTGATGAAACTAATACTTTTATGTTTAAACAAGTAATTCATGACATATTTTAATGACCTAGGTTTTCATGACATTCTGTTCATCGGCAGACAGACTGGTTAAAGTCAGAACAAGATTTACTAACAACAGTCATTCTTAGATATCACTTGTGTTTATCTTTGTGTTTTCTCTTGACCCAGTATTTCTTTAGGATGAAATCTTGTTTCTCAGGTTCCTGCAGGTCCTTAAAAACTCTTAAAAGGTCTTGAATTCATCAAACCAAAAATAAGGCTTTAATTAGCCTTAAAATGTCTTAAATCAAGCTTTCAGAGGTCTTAAAAACATATTGTAGCTAAACAGGATGATTGTAATTCAAATCAAAAGTTAAAATAATTGTTAACATTTATTTAGTTTTTAAAAAATAATTGGCTGAATGCCTCTCAGAGCTGGTTGTTTTTTTCTCCTGATGCATCTCATCTTTTTTTTTTTATATTGTTTGTTATGAATTTGGTCTTAAAATAAATTTGAAGTGGCATTAAACAGGTGTTAAAAAGTCTTAAATTGAACTTGTTTTAACTGTAGGAACCCTGATTTACCTGAAGATAGAAGAGTTTGTTGAATCTGACGTGACATGTTCGTACGAAGCCTTTGTACGAACAAAAGTAGGAGAAATTTAGGAGAAGAATACGAAC
Source organism: Austrofundulus limnaeus (assembly GCF_001266775.1). Lineage (NCBI taxonomy): Eukaryota > Metazoa > Chordata > Actinopteri > Cyprinodontiformes > Rivulidae > Austrofundulus > Austrofundulus limnaeus. The sequence goes on along the minus strand of NW_013952908.1, from coordinate 406,311 downwards.
ATGTTCCTACATGAGGCCCAATGATCCTTACTTATATATTTAAATATAAAATAATAACTGAAAACCTTAATTTTACTGTGTGAAACTGTGTCCTGATGAAACAAATGAAGTGAACAGAGCTCTCTGTTCATCACGGCTCTTCGTTAAAGAACCAACAGGTGTGAGGTCCTCCATCATCAGGACAGGTGAGTCAGCTTTMAACTTTACTCTGTAACAAAGTGCTCCCCAAACTCTGGTCCTGGGACCCCTTCAGGTCCTTTTAAAAAACAAAATAAATCAGCTTTAAGTCAGAATAATCCATAAATAAATCCATGAAGGAGAGCTCAGTGTGCTGGTCCAACAGGAACTGGAACCAGTTCACCTGTCCTGATGGTTTACACCTGAACATGTGCAGGTCGACACTTTGACTCTTTGAACTGTTTTTATTTGACAGAAATGATTGAATTAAATTTATTTAAGGTTTGAGGAAGAGTTTGGGAACCAAACAGTTGTGTTTGGGTTCAGAACTTCTCCAGGAGAGAGAACTGGTTTTAATGGTTGAAACTGTTTAAAACCTGTTCATTAAAACACTGTCTGTTTGTGTCAGCTGCTCTCTGACTCACAGCCAGCTGATATGAGTGACAGCTGATCAATAATCCATATGTTTAACCTCCTGCTGGCTTTGGGTCGAGGCRTTTTCAAAACGGGTCGTTTGACCCAACGGCAGCAGGAGGGTGAATTCTGTGAAGCCAGAAGGAAAGAGGACTGGTTTAAAACTTTTGCACGTTGGCGTGCAGTGTTGAGACCACCTGTAGCAGAGCCTGTGTGTGTCAGAACCAGAACCGGGTCAAAGCTTGAAGCCGTCCTGCTCTGGGTTCCAGGTTCCTGTCGGGGAGGTGTACGGTCTACAAGCTGTTTGGACTCTGCATGGTCCTGGTTCTGGTCTCCCTGCTGTGGCTGCAGCTCAGCTGTTCAGGTGACGTGTCCTCGGCGACGCCCGACGAGAGGCGTGTCCTCCAGCCGGCGCCGCCCTGCGCGGCCGACGGTCCRGCGCCTGCGTTGGACCAGCCCTCCTGGGGTCCTCACAAACTGGCCCTGCTGGTCCCCTTCAGGGAGCGCTTCGACGAGCTGCTGCTCTTTGTTCCCTTCATGCACAACTTCCTGAACACCAAGAAGATCCGCCACAAGATCCTGGTCATCAACCAGGTGGATCACTACAGGTGAGGCGTCCGCTCAGAGCAGGTTCTGGTTCTGGTCTGTGTTTGGACCTGTCAGGTGCAGGGACTGTAAACCAGCGTCTCGTTGTTCCAGGTTCAACCGAGCGTCTCTCATCAACGTGGGCTACCTGGAGAGCGGGAACGACACGGATTACCTGGCCATGCACGACGTGGACCTGCTGCCCCTCAACCAGGACCTGGACTACGGGTTCCCCGAGGACGGACCCTTCCACGTGGCCTCTCCGGACCTGCACCCGCTGTACCACTACAAGACCTACGTGGGAGGAATCCTGCTGCTCACCAAGAAGCACTATCACATGGTGAGGAGGAGGAGGAGGAGGAGGAGGAGGATGATGAGATGAGGAGGAGGAGGATGATGATGAGGAGGAGGATGATGAGGAGGATGATGAGATGGAGGAGGATATGATGAGGAGGAGGATGAGGAGGAGGAGGATATGATGATGATGAGGAGGATGATGAGGAGGAGGATGATGATGATGAGGAGGAGGATGATGATGATGATGAGGAGGAGGAGGATGATGAGGAGGAGGAGGATATGATGATGATGAGGAGGAGGATGATGAGGAGGAGGATGATGATGATGAGGAGGAGGATGATGATGATGATGAGGAGGAGGAGGAGGAGGATGATGAGGAGGAGGAGGATGAGGAGGAGGAGGATATGATGATGATGAGGAGGAGGATGATGATGAGGAGGAGGATGATGAGGAGGAGGAGGATATGATGATGATGAGGAGGAGGATGATGATGAGGAGGAGGATGATGAGGAGGAGGAGGATATGATGATGATGAGGAGGAGGATGATGATGAGGAGGAGGATGATGAGGAGGAGGAGGATATGATGATGATGAGGAGGAGGATGATGATGAGGAGGAGGATGATGAGGAGGAGGATGATGATGATGAGGAGGAGGAGGGGTAGGAG
>NW_013952908.1:401876-403024 GCF_001266775.1 Austrofundulus limnaeus | reverse complement strand
AAATTAAATGAAAGGTAGCAGAAAGAAGAAAAAAATCTTATAATGCTCTAATATCGACTCATTCATGTAATTAAGTGTTTTAATGATTTGGTTGTTTAATTGATAAAATGATGGACAGATTAATGGATTATTGAATTAATGATTAGTTTCATCACTAGTCTTTATTCAAACAAGATTACTGGAACTGAATGAAGAGAAGGAGGGAAACTGTGACGTTTCTTCACCTGAGAAACTAACCTGACCTCCTCTTGCTCCGCCCCCTCAGGAGCAGTTCAAAGTGGACCCTGACGGGGGTCTGACCAACCTCCAGTACCAGGTGGAGTCCCGGCAGGACCTGACCATCAGCGGCGCTCCGTGCACCATCATCAACACCAAACTGCAGTGTGACCAGAGCCAGACGCCCTGGTGTCTGCTGGGGTAGAGGGGGCGGGGCTTCTGGGAGGACCGCCCAGCACCGAAGGACAAACCAACCATGTGACTSTTTCAGGTACAGGAGTGACGGTTCTGATCCGAGGAGCTGAACCGGGTCAGAGTGGCGAGGAGCTGCTCCGTCAGGAAGTTTTATTGTTTTTCTTTTACGAACGGTCTGAGCTCAGCATCCGGACGGACCGGTCTTTCCTTTGGATCATGTTGGACATGAAGCGGACCATCAGAACCAGCTCTGACTGGTTTTACTGCTGGTGGTCCGTGAGGAGTCAGGGTTTGGACCTCCGCTCTCGGACAGAACATGTTTTTATTCTTCYTGTCAGTGTTAAAGTATCTTTTACAGCTGAGTTTGTAATAATTTAAAGAAAAACTGCAGAATAAAGAGTTCAGCTTCAGCAGCAGGTTTTTATCAAACACTGAGGAGAAGTTACCTGATGATGTCAGAGGTTAAACCAGGTGTTTCTGTGACCAGCCTCTGAGGGTCTGCTCATTACCCCTCCTTACCTGCTCCACAGGAGCCATGTTGGATCTGCACTTCTTCATTTATCCTTTCAGACCTGTCAGAATAAAATACATCCAAACTAATGTTTTCACAATAAAATACATCCAAACTGATGTTTTCACAATAAAATACATCCAAACTGATGTTTTCACAATAAAATACATCCAAACTGATGTTTTCACAATAAAATACATCCAAAAGAAACAAAAGGTTTTCATAT
>NW_013952908.1:399887-400870 GCF_001266775.1 Austrofundulus limnaeus | reverse complement strand
CATTTTAAATAATTAACCTGAAGTAATTTATATTTTTATTTTAACTGAATGAATCAGCTGCAGTTGAATAAAGAGAAATTTAAATTTAAAGTCAGCTTTTGTAGAAACTTTAAAAACATTTTTTGAATTTAACTTTGTGAAGATAATTGTTTAATGAGTTTATAATTTGACCTGATGGTTCTGGTTCCAGGTTCTTTGATGTTTTTGTGGATCAACCGTTCTAAAGCTCTCTGGACTCTGAGGTGAGTGGTGGTGGTCCTGCTGACGGTGGGATGGTTACAGTTTCTGTTCCTGGTGGATTGAAGTGGTGTTGGTGGTCGTATGGTCTCACCTGCAGGGTTTCAGCAGCTCTCAGACCAGCTCAGACGGTGCAGCTGTGGGTTTCTGGGCCGAGCCAGAGCTGGCGATGGAGACAGAGAYTTGGACGAGGTGAATCTGCACCTTCCCCTGCTGTGAAGCTTTTCCCCTCYGGGTGCAATTTTCACCTTTTAGTTGGAAGCGAAGCAGGAGAAACACCTCCACGCTGCCACAAATAGACCCCAGCAGCACTCTGCGCCGCCGCGCCGTGCTGCTTTTTAATTCCCCGCTCAGTGATTATAAGGCTTCATCTCAGCTCTCATATCAAATCATGGAAACAGTTGGGAGACGAGTCGGAGAGTTCACACATATTTATAGATGCCGAAGGCTCAGGAGCAGATGTGATGCCAGCACTTCATTTTCAGCCCGTGTTAATGAACGTGGGGACTGTGCTTCTATTATGAAGCAATTAACAAAAAAATCAAAGAGAAACTTGAARGATGAGAGCTGTAATCTGACTCACTGCTCATCTAATAAAACCCTGAGGGACCAGGCCGAGTCAAAACACAGGCATACACATCAGCTGCTGGTCTACATGTGGAGGTCTACATGTGGAGGTCTACATGTGGAGGTCTACATGTGGAGGTCTACATGTGTAGATCTGTTGGTCTACATGTGGAGGTCTA
>NW_013952908.1:393061-395644 GCF_001266775.1 Austrofundulus limnaeus | reverse complement strand
ACTGTAGATCTACGTGTGTAGAACTGTTGGTCTACATGTGTAGAACTGTTGGTCTACGTGTGTAGGTCTACATGTGTAGAGCTGTTGGTCTACATGTGTAGAACTGTTGGTCTACGTGTGTAGGTCTACATGTGTAGAGCTGTTGGTCTACATGTGTAGAGCTGTTGGTCTACATGTGTAGAACTGTTGGTCTACGTGTGTAGGTCTACATGTGTAGAGCTGTTGGTCTACATGTGTAGAACAGTTGGTCTACATGTGTAGAACTGTTGGTCTACGTGTGTAGGTCTACATGTGTAGAACTGTTGGTCTACATGTGTAGAACTGTTGGTCTACGTAGAACTGTAGATCTACGTGTGTAGAACTGTTGGTCTACATGTGTAGAACTGTTGGTCTACGTGTGTAGGTCTACATGTGTAGAGCTGTTGGTCTACATGTGTAGAGCTGTTGGTCTACGTGTGTAGGTCTACATGTGTAGAGCTGTTGGTCTACATGTGTAGAGCTGTTGGTCTACATGTGTAGAACTGTTGGTCTACGTGTGTAGAACTGTTGGTCTACGTGTGTAGAACTGTTGGTCTACGTGTGTAGAACTGTTGGTCTACGTGTGTAGAACTGTTGGTCTACGTGTGTAGAACTGTTGGTCTACGTGTGTAGAACTGTAGATCTACATGTGTAGAACTGTTGGTCTACGTGTGTAGAACTGTAGATCTACATGTGTAGAACTGTTGGTCTACATGTGTAGAACTGTTGGTCTACGTGTGTAGAACTGTAGATCTACATGTGTAGAACTGTTGGTCTACGTGTGTAGAACTGTAGATCTACATGTGTAGAACCGTTGGTCTACATGTGTAGAACTGTTGGTCTACGTGTGTAGGTCTACATGTGTAGAACTGTTGGTCTACATGTGTAGAACTGTTGGTCTACATGTCTAGGTCTACATGTGTAGAACTGTTGGTCTACATGTGTAGGTCTACGTGTGTAGAACTGTAGATCTACATGTGTAGAACTGTTGGTCTACATGTGTAGAACTGTTGGTCTACATGTGTAGAACTGTTGGTCTACATGTGTAGACCTGTAGGTCTGTACTTGTGGAACTAATTGAGTTTAGTTTTCCTCTCAGCAGGATGGAGGTTTCCTGGTGACCCACAGGCAGCAGTAACAGGAGGTACGGGAGCCTGCATGTGCCAGAAAGAAGACGTAAGTCCTGAACGATGCAGGTGCAGACTGGTCTTTGCACTCTGGGTGACACACACTGGGACAGTCATGGTCTTTGTGTGTTTCTGGTTGAAGACACAAGGTTTTTCAGAACTTATTGGTTGTTTCTAAACCAGCTCTGATAAGAACAGGTTGTGTTAAAATTAGGAGTAATTAGTAAGTAATAAACAGAATCTGTCTTTCTGCAGAACATGTCTGATGTGGACAGACTGGTTTCAGCAGATGTRAAACAGAACAGAAATATTCCTTCCACTGAACGTAGATCCATATCTGCTGGTGTTCAGCCTCTGAGTGGCGTTTGGTGTGTTTGCACGTCGGCAGCGGTCCACCTACAGATGGTCGGGCTTTCGCTCGTCTGTCACACTCTGATTGGCTGCTTTGCTGCTGGAAGCTTCAGATCTGACAGACTTTTCACGTGACAACACAAACACACAACATGAGGWGCAGCAGAGCTGCGTCACAGGATCTGGACTCACTCAGCCTCTTCATACAACACACAACTCTTAAAAACAGGAGGAGGTTAAGGAACGACTCTCATGGTGGTGGAGGAATGTGACCCATTCTTCTCTCCAACATGTTTGTTCTGAGCTCTTAGGAAACGATTTTAAAGTTTTGAGTTTAAAATGTTAGATCCCTGAGGAGGAGCTAATTAGTTTTATAAATGTTTTAAAGGTACATTTGACAGAAACTAAARTAAAAAGAATAAATATGAGATAATGGAGGTGATGTTGGAAGAAAATCACAATAAATCATAAATTCAACTGATTAAAGTGATCAGACTGGACGTTGTTTGGGCTATAGGACTCAAGTTCAGTTCTGGAAATAAAAAGTTCATTATATTGAATATATTTACACCTTACAAAAACCCAGAGAGTGAAGATGAATATCTTAATAAGCTGGCATATGTTGTGTCATTTATCCAGGACAATCCATCCACTTGCCTTTTCATTGTGGGTGATCTGAACGCTGATGTGACAGACTGTAAATCCTTGTTTGCCAATCACCTAAACCAGTTCTGTTCCACCAATGAGTTGATTCTCTCTGGTAAATGTTTTTGCCTGTGGACAGCTACACTTACATCAGTGAAGCGTGGCACACAACATCATGGTTGGACCACTGTATCTGCACTGAAGATGCACATGACTCTTTAGAGACTATCAGGATTAATTATGAATTTGCAACATCTGATCATATTCCCTTTTCTTTGTCTATAAAAATGGGCAATTTACCAGACCTTTTGCCCATGAGTAATGATACACAAGAAGAAAATATACATTGGGACAAATTGACTGAGCAGGATCTCAATTTGTTCCGCATCTACTCTGAAATCCTGTTGAATGATATTGTTTTACCAAAAAGTGCAGTTACATG
>NW_013952908.1:389656-391185 GCF_001266775.1 Austrofundulus limnaeus | reverse complement strand
GTCAGTCCCGATGGTGCAGTGTCAGTCCCGATGGTGCAGTGTCAGTCCCGATGGTGCAGTGTCAGTCCCGATGGTGCAGTGTCAGTCCCGATGGTGCAGTGTCAGTCCCGATGGTGTGGTGCCAGTCAGATGTTTGTGAACGTCAGTGTACCAGCCTGTGCTGTTGTGCTTCCATACATTCTGCACAGATGTGTGTGTAGATTAACAGACTCTGACCAGTCCTGTTCAAAGCTCAGTGAGATCCTTCTCCAGTTTGTGGAATCATTGGTGCTTTAGTTTATATGTCAGTGATTGATTATTTCATTATATATTTTTTATTTTTCTTCTTTTTTATTGTTCTTGTTTTGTCTGTTTTTTATGGACCATAATTGTGTCTAAATAAAGAGATTGATTGATTGATAAAGATTTAAAGATGGTGTATTAGTTGAGGTTGTGTGTGCGACCACTGGAGGGCGCCATGGTGTTTCTAATCAACTCCTGCAGCTCTTTGGCTCAAAACTAAACTTTAGTTTTCTTCTGGACTTCCTCACAAACACACGTCTGAAACATGCAGAGAAAAAGAGAAACACTAATTTATTCCTTTTATTGTTTTTACTCACGACAAGCAGAAGAGCTGCCAAGAAGTTCGTTTGTATTTATTCAGAGGTGTTTAATCATCAGTGAATGTTTTTATGAGTGTCTGAAATCTGCGTCTGACTCAGAGTCTTCCCATCAGATTTAAACTCAGTAACAGGAATAACATCAGAGTTTCATCATCCAGCATCCCTTAAAGCTGCTGCAGGTCTTTGACCTCCRCYCTACAGGATGCACACATGAACAAAACTGTTGTTAACCCTCGTTTAAAGAAAGAAAAAACACACAAGTGTCCCAGAAATAACTTGAATTTGACAAAAATAAAAAATAAACATTCTATAAAAATGAACAAATGAAAGTCAGACGTTGTTTTTCAGCCATGATTGAACAGAATTATTTTAAAAATGAATCTCCTGAATCAGACCTGGACAGAAATGATAAAACTTAATTTAATATTTAGTTGAAGCTTTGTCTCAAACAAGGACAGATGGTTGAACCTGACACTGATGTTCCTTGAGCTTTAAGTTCATATTTAATCTCTATAGAAGTTTTTCTGGACTCTTGTTATTAGTGACAGACTGCTGCATCCTAAATGCACAGAGGAGCGCTACCACAGATCCTTCCTCCCATCAGCTGTTAGACTCTACCATCACTGCTCCCAACCGTCTCGATAAGCATCATGTTTGTGTTTGCACATCAAACARCTCTATCCCTCARTCATTATATAAATAATACTCTGTGGTAATTGTACATCTTTTTTCCTTTACTGGATCATTAACTTAAAGGGATCCATGATTAGTTGTAACATTAGACTTTATTTGATAAACATTTATTTTAACTGTAAAATAAAGACTGTAAAAATACTGTAGGATGTTTAGTTTAAACTAAAGGTTTAAAAATATATGTTAACACGGACGGAGCCATTTTATTTCCACACAAAGCATTCTGGGTAAATG
>NW_013952908.1:386591-388133 GCF_001266775.1 Austrofundulus limnaeus | reverse complement strand
TTCATGCAGTTTTTCTCTTCAGAAGTTTTCCACCTGTTTTATCACCTGTTTCCACTACAAAACACTTGGTTTGATTTTTCTCTGTCAGATTTAAATCACAAAGTGGACGTTGTTGTTTTCTCCCAACTTCCTGTCATCATTCAGCAGGTGAYGCTGAGCAGCAGCAGACTGTAAACAAGTAATAATGTAATGTTTTTGTGATTTACATCAGCGTGTTAACACAGAACACCACTAACCGTAACAGCACACCTCCCACTGCCGAGCCAGTCATTTTGATGTAATGTTTGTAGGGGCTGCCATTCGTGCAGCATTAATGTACGACTATTAAAAGATATAAAGTTAGAGATAACAACAGGTGCTAACATTCAGGTCACCTTCCTCTGCTCCCATCGTTTGGAAAGTCAAGCCTTAAATGTGTTGTTAAACACAGTGGTGGAAGCAGCGTGATGTGGGCTGCTCAGCTGGATCAGATTAAACTAAAGCTCAAGTTTAGGAACTCTTTGAGATGTAAACATCGTAACATTTACTTCATTATTTTTCTTTAAACAGATCCAAATGTTCTAAAGTGAGTTTGGTTTTATTTTCAGTTTTGTTTTGATCAAAGTAATTTTTTTAGGGTTTTATTTCACCCAGTTCTCCGTCTGAATCGTCTCCTGATCACAGTCCTGTTACAGAAACATGCAGATTGTGCTTTAAAAGTTGGCTCCCGTTCAAAAAACCAATAAATGTGAGCGACGCTGCCAAGAGGAGCGGTCAAATATCCACCCAGGATTCTGCATGAAGCTGCTCTGTAGCTGCCAAAAGCATGTGAGAGGTGTAAATCACTCTGGGACATTTCAACAAGTATTAACTGCATCCTCTCAGTTTTTGGACACAAATRGAGCAAGTTTTACTCGTTCTGCCCGAGGAAATAAAAGAACAATTCAAAGAAGTTACTGAAGCCCAGTGTTGGAGGACATCCATGTCAGCGTGCAACATAAATCACCGTTCTGCATCCAGAACTGTTCTGACAGCTTGTGTGAATCCACTCACAATCAACCGTGAGAGCAGAGGAGTACCTGCAGGAGCACAGGTACAACAACACAATACAACTACACAACTACAGAATCAACCATGAGAGCAGAGGAGTGCCNCCTGCAGGAGCACAGGTACAACAACACAATACAACTACACAACTACAGAATCAACCATGAGAGCAGAGGAGTGCCTGCAGGAGCACAGATACAACAACACAACACTACACAACCCTGAATTTAAACAGGATCTGTTAAAAATAATAAAACCAGAATATCATAAAACCTTTTTTTTTATTCACATTCAAATCTTTTTTAGGGATAAATCTGTTCATTTTGATTATGATTGTTTTTTTCTGTGAAGCATCTCCTCTAACATCAGTCTGAAAACAACTGGACCTGAGGAGACCAGTTCTGGAGGGTCTGAGGCCAGTTCTGTAGGACCTGAGACCAATTCTGGAGGGTCTGAGACCAGTTCTGGAGGGTCTGAGACCAGTTCTGTAGGACCTGAGACCAGTTCTGGAGGGTC
>NW_013952908.1:384846-385257 GCF_001266775.1 Austrofundulus limnaeus | reverse complement strand
TGAGACCAATTCTGGAGGGTCTGAGACCAGTTCTGGAGGGTCTGAGACCAGTTCTGTAGGACCTGAGACCAGTTCTGGAGGGTCTGAGACCAGTTCTGGAGGGTCAGAGACCAGTTCTGTAGGACCTGAGACCGGTTCTGGAGGTCTTGGAGGGAATGTTGACCAGTTCTGGTCTGATGGAGGATTCTAGATGTTTTCAGATGGTGGTTCTGGTCTGCAGGCAGGTTTGTACAGAAGCTGGACTCTTCTATGAAAAAGAGGATCAGATGAAGTGTTTCAGTCATAACCTTCAGATTACAGATTCATTCTGATCCAGCTGAATCACATCAGAACATCCTAACCAGATGAACCACCTCAACTGGCTCCTCTGGACGTGGAGGAGCAGCGGCTCTACTCTGAGTCCCTCCTGGA
>NW_013952908.1:380561-384636 GCF_001266775.1 Austrofundulus limnaeus | reverse complement strand
ATATATATTAGTATACAAAAATTCTGTGCGTCTCCTGTGGGCTAAGCCCCCCTTGTCCTTAAAACCTAGTGACACCCCTGCTCATCAGTCTCACTTTTCGGCCTCGTTAAATCTCACTTCTCCTCCTGTCTGACAGATCTGCCCACCTGAGCACTAACCTGAAGGGGGCGGGGTTTACAGCTACTTAGGTGATAATCTATGACCTGGATACCACAGGTGTCCTCCTAAACTAGTCTRCATCAGATAAGGATGGGCCCCCCTCCTCCCACCACCAACACTTCCTCCCAGCCCCCCACCAAGAACTSCAGACCCAGATTTATTACCAACGCTGAGCCGTAAGTCCAGGAAATGACACGTTAGCTGGAGTCTGTCTCATCCTCCTCGTTAGTCACAGAGTGACAGGAAAATAAAAACTACGTTAGTAACAAGCCCAAAGCATCAACCCTCCACCTCCATGCAGACACACCTGGCTGCTGCTTACCTGGTGGGCAGCAGGGAGGAGGGGCTTTTATGTTGTAGTTTTTTTTTATTTCTTTAAGAATCATGCTTTACTCCGAGTAATTATACTCAACTAAACTTTATTTATAAACTGTTTCAAACAAAGTTRCCAAAGTTCGAATCGAAACATTAAAACACAAAAATAAACCAGAGAAATTACATTTACTGTGAAAATACAGGTGTGAACACTTATTACTGAAAATGTTTTRTAGCAAAACTGTTGAAAGAAACACAAAAAAGCAGAAACTAGCAGAAGAATAGCAGAGAGGACTAGAATAATAGCTGAAAAACCAGAAAAAAACTACAATTAGCATAAAAACAAGCTAAAGGTAGCAGACACAAGTTGAAATTAGCACCCAGATGGTGAAAAGGGTGCAAAATGTTAAATTAGAAGGAAAAAAAATAAAAGTACAAAAATGTGAAAATTTATTGTAAAATAGATAAAACAGCTAAAATGTNGCTAAAATGTAGGTAGAACTTCAATTGGTACAATGAAGCATAAGGAGTTATAAGTGTGCTGAGCCAAGGAGAATCTGAAATGAATTTAGCCTAAAAAAAATTATTTTAGCTAATAACAGCTAAATATTAGCAAAAAAATGCTGCAAACAGTTGAATATAGCAGAAAGCAGATGTAAGAAGCAGAACTTTAGCTGAAATAGCAGAAAGAAAAACAAAAATTAGCAAAGAAAGGAGCTAAAATCATCAGAAGGAAGTTACAAAGAGCAGAAGCAGAAGAAAAGGTGCTGAAAACAGCTCTATTTTCAAGTAGAAAAATGTGGCCGAAAAATTAAAAAAGTTAAAAATGTATAAATAGCTGAAATACCAAAAGTCATAGCTGGAATGGCCTGAAGAAGCTGAACGTTTTCTAATTTGAATTGTTGAAATAACACAAAAACTGTGGAACAAGATGTGAGCTAAAAAATGTACGAAAGAAAAACTGAATGCTGTGAAGCGTTAACACTATTAAATATAAAATACTAAAATGCTTTATTCAATCATGTTATATATTTTTAAAGTCTTAAACAGTTTCCTCATTTGTTTTTTTTTCTTCATTAAATGTAGTCTTTTTATGATTCTAAACTTTCTGAAATCCTTCCAGCGTTTATTTGAACACAAATATCCACAGTTGTTCGAACAGAAAGAAGCATATTTTTTTATTAAGTGCATTAACTACATGAAATGCGGGCGTCTTGGTAAAACTTGTGTTTTTTGTGCAGCTCAGCCCTGCAGGGAGGAAATGTGGAAATAATGACACACCGGAGCAGACAGAAGAGGGCTGGTGGTAAACTCAGAGAAGAACACCTCGGTGGTATGTTTCCTTTATTCTCTGCTCTGACAGCTGGACTCGTGGAAATTACCCAACATGTGCGAGCGAAGGAGACCTGGTCGTAGGTCTTCATACCTGTCAGGATAATAACAGGTATTTTAGCAGCCAGATGAGTCTGTGAGAGCAGCAGCAGCAGGAGGGAGGGGAGCATTTGGCTTCTGACTTTGTAAACTGGTTGTGACAAGCAGCCGTAAATTCTCCTTTAAATGTCTATTAAAACCTCTCCTGACACAAATAGTCTGTGATCCCATCAGCCTGCCTGAGTGACGGTGAGAGCTCCGTATGTGGCGTGTTAGCATGTGAGTCACTGAGTCTGCACATCGAAATGACAAAACCTCTGAATGCAGCTGCACCCTGAGCCCGGCAGGACCAGGTCCAAACACTGCTTCATCTTGGTTGGTTGGTTGGTTGGTTGGTTRGTTGGTTGGTTTGTTATATGGATGGATGGATGGATGGATGGTTGGTTGGTTGGTTGGTTATATGGATGGATGGTTGGTTGGTTGGTTATTTATTTGGTTGGTTGGTTAGTTAATTGGTTATTTGGTTGGCTGGTTGGTTGGTTATTTGGTTGGTTGGTTGGTTGGTTAGTTAATTGGTTGGTTGGTTAGTTAATTGGTTGGTTGGTTAGTCAATTGGTTGGTTGGTTGGTTGGTTGGTTGGTTGGTTGGTTGGTTTGTTGGTTGGCTGGTTAGTCAATTGGTTGGTTGGTTATTTGGTTGGTTGGTTAGTTGGTTGGTTAGTTAATTGGTTGGTTGGTTGGCTGGTTGGTTGGTTAGTTATTTGGTTGGTTGGCTGGTTAGTTAATTGGTTGGTTAGTCAATTGGTTTGTTGGTTGGTTGGTTGGTAATTTGGTTGGTTGGTTGGTTGGTTAGTTAATTGGTTGGTTGGTTATTTGGTTGGTTGGTTGGTTATTTGGTTGGTTGGTTGGTTGGTTGGATAGTTAATTGGTTGGTTGGTTGGTTGGTTGGTTATTTGGTTGGTTGGATATTTGGTTGGTTGGTTGGTTGGTTGGTTAGTTAATTGGTTGGTTGGCTGTTTAGTTAATTGGTTGGTTGGCTGGTTAGTTAATTGGTTGGTTGGCTGGTTAGTTAATTGGTTGGTTAGTCAATTGGTTGGTTGGTTGGTTGGTAATTTGGTTGGTTGGTTGGTTGGTTGGTTGGTTATTTGGTTGGTTGGTTAGTTAATTGGTTGGTTGGTTGGTTATTTGGTTGGTTGGATATTTGGTTGGTTGGTTGGATATTTGGTTGGTTGTTGGTTGGTTGGTTCTGAAGAAGTTCCAGTTGAACAAACACTTTTCCATGGAGATCAGATGGGCAAACACAGAATGGGTCCACCATTCAGCTGTGACCTGGTCAGACTGGAGGGAAGGTTTACCTGCAGGAGGAGGCGTGGCCTAAACCAGGTACAACCTGTCAGATGGTTGAAGTCTGAGTGAAACAGAAACTTCATCTAAATGTATTATGTGCACATGGTTGTTATTGTGGAGGAGCCCTGAGGGAGGAGGAGCCCTGAGGGAGGAGGAGCCCTGAGGGAGGAGGACACACCCCTAATGACCCTGCCCCCCTCTAATGGTCCTGCAGTCTGAGACCCACATGAACAGTTTAACATGTTTAAAGTGAACTGTGGGKTTCTGATGGAAACTATTGTTTTCTACAGAACAACAGAACTCAGCAGGTTGGAGGTTCTGGAACAGTTCTGACAACAAACTGGATCAGTGTAACATACAGAACCAGAATGTGTTCTGTTGGACCGGGTCTAACTGTGGATGTGTGTGTGTGTAGTTCCAGCTGTGGCGTGTGTCATCAGCCCACAGAGGAAGCTGCCAGCCAACTGTCAATCACCAACATGTGTGGTATGTAAACACTGACAGCACACGCCTTGTTGGTTCTGGACCCGACCCAGCAGGATCAACCAGAAACYAGATCCCACTGAACCTGGGAAGGACTTTCTTTGACAGACCTGTCAATCAAACGCCTGAAGAATTTTAACAGCCACGTTTCTTCAATCAAGTTTAAATTTAATCCTGGAGAGTTGGAGCTGGGTCAGAGGTTCTGATGGACCTGAGGTTCTGAAACCACAGACAGACCGTTAACAGCCGGAGGTTTAAATCTGGAAGTGAAACAAAACAAAGATTTTCATTTTTAATTTCTCTGAATTCTTTCAGAAAATAAATATTTACTGTTGCAAAGACAGCAGGGTGAGCATGTAAGTGTGTGTGTGTGTGTGTGTGTGTGTGTGTGTGTGTGTGTG